>NW_007726572.1:628580-653331 GCF_000696425.1 Galeopterus variegatus
GGAATTTTGTAGGGTGGAGCCAGTGGAGAGGGAGAGATTGAAGGTACAAGAAACCACAGGTGGTGAGGGTGCTGTGGTGAAGGAGAACTGAAATTCTCCTGGCAAAAATAATTCTAGAGTTACACGTGGTGGTGAGATGGGTCATCTTCAAGTGTGAATTACTAATGTCAGATCCTTTCCTGTTTTATAGGGTTAGAGGATATAGAAAATAGATGGACCTGAAGCCTAAGAGGGAGGGTTAGACACCAAGTAAGGGTAAGGGCAAGGAAGAGAATTTTGGAAACAAAGAAGAAAGACTGAAGATTTCACAGCTTTGCCAATGGTTGGCACTGTTAGCTACAATTTAGAAAAGATGATTAGAAGTAATCTAAGATTAATTAAGACTCTCTCTCTCTCTTTAACCATGGCTGAGTTTGCTATAAATGACCCTCATTTTCAGAAAGTTTATTAATTGAGATATGGGGCCTATTTTCCAACCTTCTGGACATCTATAGTGATTTTGTTCTACTGGTAGAAAAGACCTTTATATGTTAGAACCAAAAAACTTTGCTATTAGTTATTTTTACGTATCTGTGGCATAATATTTCAGCAGCTTAAATTTCTTACTTTTGAACTTATTGTTAAGGATAGTCTTAAATTTTAATTTAAACAGCTATACAAGAATAGCTATTCCACAACCTTTTTGTTGCTATCTTGGGATCATTGTGTAGATACTGAGAACAAATCAATCTAAAAAAAGGTGAGTTCACATGCTAAATCCTTTTATATTTATACCTGTAACATCATTAATTTCCTTTCACAGATTACATTCAGATATTTTGGCAGAGACTTCCTCAATCCTTTTATACCTTTTTCTTAGAAATATTTTTGTAACAAGTGACATTAAAATTAAAGAAGAAAATCTTTTCTGTGATAATATTAAAGGCAATGAGATTTTCTCCTCTCAACAAGTAAGTGAATTAAAGTGACTGAAAACATGTCAATTTCACTATATTTGCTTCTTGGTGTTTCAAAGTCATGTCCTTTGGGATTGCATGTCCTGTGTGTGAGTGGACTGAGAGGCTGTTGCATGACTGTGCTGTTTTGATATTCGATATAGGTTTCATAGGCCTGAGTTCATTTTTTTTCTCTCCTTTTCAATTTATCTTTCTTTCCCTGTGTACAAAAGTAGTATTTATTCAAGACATTCAAAAACGTAAAATATATAAAGTGAAACCCATTGTAATCCTATTACCTCTAAGAGTACTACAATTTTGTTTTCATGTGATTTCTCTAATTTTTAAAAATATGCATTGACAAATCTTTTATTATTCTTACTTACAAAAATGGGATCATGATCAACTTGCTGTTCTGAAACTTGCCTTTTTAACGCGTTTTTGTAATATACCCTGGATATATTTTCATGCTGGTATATATCAATCTGCCACATTCTTTTTAAGTATAATATTGCCTTCCTGTACAGAGGCAGCAATTTAACCTATCCCTATTGATAGATTCTCAGGGTGGCTATAAACATCACTCTATGTACATCTGCAACCCTATAGTGCTCTTGCTTTTAATAATGATCCTGCATTACTCTTTTTAAAATCAGCTTTAAAAAAAGGTCTTGTTTTTAGTAATGATCTTACATTATTCTTTTCATTCCAGCTTGAGGTTCACTCTTCTTTCTCTCTTTCCTTCTTTACTCACCTTATAGATAGGGGCTTTAGCCATTTGTTTTTTTTTACAATTGCATTTACCTACCCATCCACTTATTCATTTAATTAATTAACCAGTAAATTGTTACGTGAGACCATGCCAATTTCTGGGAATATGAAAGTGAAAAAAACATGACCCTTTGCCCAAGACAAGTTCACCATCCTGTGGAGCCCACGTCCTCACAACCATCGATCTGTTCCTACTGCACTGCATTTAGTTTCTCCGTTCTGCATATCCAGTCTGAAAATAAAGACAATTTTAAAGTACTTTCATGAATTTGAGAATGGTAGGCTACCATTCTAGTAAAAACTAGATTATAGACATTTTTCTGGTTACCACAAATACAATTTTCTCTGTACATAATCTGGTATGCATATACAGGAAAGTAAAATATTTTTCCAGGAGAGGGAAAAGAGTAGTAAAGAAGGATTCCTATTCTTTTTAAGTGGCATTTAATCTCAAAACCCTAACTTTACATTACTATCATTTTTATTTAAGGAGCAGAAGTATAAGTAGCAGAAGTCTAAGAGAAGTTTAGGTTTACTGAAAATTTACTATTTTCTCACCAATCAGAAAGGGAAATGTGAATCTGTTAATCAAGCGGGGGCAATACTGCAGAGATGTTATATTATAATTGTTATTTGTTACCATTCTTTTATTAAAAAATAGATTTTTATCTAACTATAGCCAAGATTTCATCTTACCAATAAAAAAAGATCGGTTCCTTTTCTGTTATTAGTGGTACTTGTACTGTTTTACAAAAAATTCTGAAGTTTAATTCTAAGACTGTGCTATCCATATGTAGCATTAGTAGAGAGTTAAAGTTGTTTCTGAATTTAGATTTTCTTTATGCCAACATTCATGTTATTAAGTCACAAGGCTCACATTTTCTACCCTTTCTTCTCCTTAGAGACACTTAAGCATCTGATGTTCAAGTTAAATAACAATGCCTGTTTCTTTACAGATTGCTAGACTGATTGAGTGTGAGAGAGTATTAGTGGCATTGGAACTTAGCAACTTCCTAAATGATTCCGGTTATGCCCTTCAAGCTGTGACTCAATGTTATGGCCTCCTTGCTCCTATAATCTATCACAATATTGCTTTGGTACCTGTTGTACAGGTAAGGATATTCCTCCTCCCCACACCCCCAAACAAGGGTATTTTTGTGAAGGTAACTCAACAATTCATTTTGGAAAAGAAAAGCAATGTATCTCTTACAAAGTACAAATAGGTCAAGAACAAGTATGAAATTTCAGGAGTTAACTGAAAAACATTTTAATAAATTATATGTCTGGGCAAACATAAATAAGGACATAAAACGTGTTTCTCTGAAAACATTCAGCCCCATTGCTGTCCATATTAAATATAGGCAATCTGCTTTTCTAGGTTCTAAAAGCTATTTCAATTTTTTATGTTCTCGTAATGTTATGAACAGCAGTGTTTATACAAAGCATATTGTTAAATCCATCATCTGGGGAAAAATATTTTGGATGACCCAGGACAAAATACTTGGGAGTCTTGGTGATGAAAGAGTTGGTATTTATGGAAAAAGGGCAGGTGAGACCTGGCTGAAGGGATTATATTAGTTGTCCATGCTTCTTAACAAATCATCATACATTTAGTGGCTTAAAAGGATACCAATTTATGATCTCATAGTTTCCGTGGGCCAGGAGGCTGGATACAGGTTAGCTGGGTCTTCTGTTTAGGGTTTTATTAGATTGAAATCAAGGTGTTGGCCAGGACTGTGATTTCATCTGAGTCTCTAGGTCCTTTTCTGAGCACATTGGTTGTTGAGAGAATTTATTTCCATGAGGTTGTACAATTGGAGGTCCTTAGCTCCTAAAGGCCAACTACAGTTCGCTGCCACATGGTCTTCCCCACAACATTGTAGTTTGCATCTTCAGGTCAGCAGGAGAGTTTCTTCCAGTACGCTATGAGGAGTCTTATGTAACGTTTGTAATTATGAGAGCGATGATCACGTCATATTCACAGGCTCCAGACACACTCAAGGGGAAGGGATTATACAGGAGTTGTAAACCAGGGGTAGGAGTCTTAAGACCTATCATCATCATCATCACCATCATTGTCATCGTTGTCATCGTCGTCATCATCATCATCATCATTGATGCAGTTTTTGAGAACCAGGGAGATGTGAGTGAACTCATGCAAAGTCTAAACATTTTTAATTCATTATTGAGAAAACTAATCATAGAGCTAAAGTAACTTAGCAAATAATCACCTTGGAGGGACTCTTTTGAAACATAGATGTGCCGCCTTCTCCCACATTCCACACATCTAGTAGTTCAGCTGCTGAAAAGGTCTGCCTCCAGAGGTCAAAATCTAGGCTCATAGTCGACAGCCTTCTGTGTCAATTGTAAATTGATTAGAGCAGTATTCCCCAGTGTGGAGTATACTTCCTCCAGAACCCAAGGGCATCTACCTGGCGTGGTCCTTTCTTCTTAGAGCTGAGAGATGCCAGATGTCAGACCTCCTTTGGAGGTGGTATCCCAACATGCCCCAGATATTTCATTAATGTGGCAGGCCTCTGAATCTTTGTAGGGCTTATTTCTACATTCTGGAGGGCATGTGTCTTACCAAGGTCTTCAATGTACTTGACATTTCTTGCTCATTAGGTCTAATTCACATGATGTTATCAATGTAGTGATCCGATGTTTTCTTTTGAGAAATGTCCAGGAAATCCAGTTTTTTCACATAATATTATGTCGGAGGGTATGACAGTTATTATTGCCCTGAGGCAAGACTCAAAACACACATTGTCAATCTGTCCAGTGTTAACGGGAACTTCTTCTGGCACTTCTTCCTGATAGGATAGACAAGAAAACATTAGCCATATCAAAGAATGTCTTTTAATGTGCTCTAGCAAAGCAATCACATCGGGAACGGCAGCTGAAATTGGTGCTGAACAGGTTGAGTTCATGGTGTGCACAGTCATCTTCCAGGATCCCACTGATTCAGGATGCCTACAGCTCAGAGAATGGATTATAGCTCTGAGGAAAAGCCTGAGGAAAGGAGTCTCTAACTCCTTTTCTTGTTGTGTTGTTTGTTGAATTGAGTTGTTTGGAATAGGAAGAGATTAGTGGAACAGAGGGAGAGATTTCAGAAATAGGCCTCAAGAGGTATGAGAATGTAATACATGACAGAGTTGTCGTCCCCATCCAATGGGAAGAGAATATTTTTAATAAATGGTGGTGAAACATGTGGATGTTCAACTGAAAGAAAATAGAGTTTAATCCCTATCGTACCATATACAAAAAGTCCAGATGTATTAAAGACTTAAATATACAACAAAGCAAAACACGTTAGGAAAAAATATCCCAGGAAATGACATGTGCAGTCCAGGGTTTGGAGGAAGTCTTTCTAATCACAACCAAATTCCTAGAGAAAACCAAGAAATATGATTAACAAAAGTTACCATAACAGAGAGAGTAGAAATCATATGGGTTTGAAAAAAATATCTCCAGAGTTGATGAAGGAAAAATATATATAATAAAACGTCTTCCAAATTGTTAACAACCTACTGGAAAAATGGGCACAAGATATGAATAAGGAGTTCACATGAGAGTAAGTGCAAGTGGCTGAGAAACATATGAAAACAGGCTCAAACTCTGAACGTTCATAGGAACGCACACTAAATGAACCATGTAAAATCACTGGCGTAACGGAGATCTGTAATCTCGCTTGCTGGTGACAATATGGGACAAAGGCATTTTCATTCATTTATGGGGGAATGTTAATTGTTATAAGCTTTTGAATTTTGGTAAAGCCACCTTAATTTTAATGATATTAAATCTTTATTTAAACAAAATTAAAAACAGATATACCTGAAGTCATTATTCTTCTAGTAATTTATCTTATACAGTAAAGTTTTAATAAAACTAAAAATATATTAATCTGACACAGCGATTCCTCTATTAGTAATTTATCCCATAGAATAAGATCACCAGCTGGTAAAATGTGACTCTTAGTTTCACCCATTGGTTCCTAGATCCATGTGTTTTACCTACTGGGACAGAATACCACATAATGGTTGTCAATTTAGAGTGCATACTGTGTCCTGGAGGGTGGTGTTTCATCCTCATGGGGTATCATCTCAAAGGTGGAGCCTCAGTTGCCACTCATAGTTGGCAACCGCGCATGTGTCAGGGTATTTACTGTGGCATTCCTGGTGGTGGTGAAAAAGCTGGAGACAGATAGAAGTAACAGTACTGCCAGGTTGTAAAACATCAACTGTAAAAGTGTGCAACATGAGGTCCTGGAAACGGCCAAATAAATGATGGTTGATCCACATTAAATAATATTATGTAGTTATTAGAAACAATGAATTAGAGCTATACCTGTAGATCTGAAGGATTTCTCACAAGACATGGTTGAAGGAAACACGCAAAGTTGAGAAAAGTGTGTATAAATTCCATTTTGTAAAAGAACGACAACCTTCCTTCTATGTATGTTTATGTATTTATACATACTTATATGGTTATACGAGCCTCAAGAAAACTACAAAACTACTAGGGTGTTAACATGATCTGGGGATATGGTGTGGTAGGGTGGGAGAGGGTGATTGTGGAGGGGAGGAATTTTTAAAAATATTCAAAATAAGTGTACTGTAGCAACAGTAACAACATTGTTAGAACGGGGCTTGAAGCAATTAATGTGCCCCAAAAGAACCAACATCCATATGTTAATTTGTCCTTTGGGATAATAGATTGCTGCAATCTCAGTTCTACTTTTCTGACAGTAATATTGTTCAGAACTGTGCAGCAGTACATGTGTCGAAAGCTAGCTCTAGGTCAAATTCAGGATCATATAATATGAAGGAAGGAGAATAGGAAGTAAATGCCAGTATTAATTGATTTCCTGGAATGTGAATGTTTAGTTTTAATTTTAGAAGGAACTATTGTTTCAAGTACCTGGAATCACTGTATAATATTTAATATGGCATATCCTCCATATGGTTTTTAAATGTCCCCTGAGCCTGGATGTGATCTTTAGAGTCTTGTATACGTGTAACATTCTGCCAATATAATTTATGATACTTGCCAAAATATGTCTTGCTTTATAGTTATTTATGTACTTATTTTATCCTCTCTCTTAGTTTTCAAGTTACTTTAGATGAATGACTCATCTGAAAATTGAATATATCAATTTTATCTGTGTACAATTCCTTTATACATAATAAGCATTTTATCAATAAATATTGATAACAATAAAATTTTATGGCTTAAAACTCATGATTTGAATAGAACATCTTATAATGAGTATGGATGATATTTTAAAACAAAAATCATTATTCTTCTATTTTTAGATCTTGATAAAATGTATAGTGGTTTTGCAAGGACTACCAAGTACCGTCTACTCGAAGAAAAATATTGCAAGTTTCCAAAGTATACAGCACATGATAGCTTGTTGTATTTTCTACGTAACAAAGGTATTTATCTCATTCTTTGAGTAGTGTCACAAAATTTAGGAGCAGTAATGATTTAGAAAGCCAAACTACTTTTAATCTCAGGACTTAGAACTCTTGAAAAATGGTAGCCCCAAAGCATTTTTAGATCAAAAGCAAATGTGAAGTCTACACATTCCAGAATAGTAATCTGTTGTTGAACTTATTTTTTTTTTTTTTCCTTTTTGTCTTTTTTTACTGACCGGTAACGGGATCGCAACCCTCGGTGTCACGCCCGTACCGGGGACCGGCAACGGGATCGCAACCCTTGGTGTTGCGCCCGCACCGCGCTCAGCCAGTGAGTGGGAACTGGTCTCCACATGGGATCCGAACCCTCGGCGGGAGCGCCACTGCACTCCCAAGCGGCGCACTCTCCAGTGCACCACCGGGCCGGCCCTGTTGTTGAACTTTTTGAATGAAATTGTGATACTTCACAAACTAAAACTTGATGTTATTGAAATAGTATTTGCATATTTTATAGACATTATATGTGGTCACACAGAACATATTTGTTTCAAAACCAATTACATGTTTATTACACTGCAGCCAACCTGTGTATCACCTCGTCAGGTTGTGATCTCAGTGGGACTTCCAGGCAGACGTGAAGTAACTTACCCCAAGAATTGAATTAGGTTGGTGGGCCTTAGAAGATATCAAGAGACCAGGCATCAGGGTTATGATTAAAGGATTATGAGTAAAGGAGGGGTATGATAATCTCATGAAATTAGAACGTTAAAAAAAATACCTGAAGAAAAGAGCAGACTAGGCAGAGTCTAAGGATAATTCTGAGATTGGTGTGCAGGACCCTGAACTAAACAGAGGACAAACTGTAGAGGCTAATTCAGAATGTACCAATCAAGAGTGATGTATCTGAAGGTCTAAGCCAGGGAGGAGAAACAGACAAAAGTGTGGTCAGGACATAAACTGGGTTTTCATTTTTATTTCACTCCTTCATTCAACAAATATTTACTGATCACCTCTCTGTGTCAGGTACTGTTTTGGGCACTTGACCTATGCACAAAGAATTAGAGAGTAGCCGTAGGAGAAGAAGAATGAATTATGGATGTCAGCCAGATTTCTAGCTTGGGTGATGAATGGATGGTGGTAACATAAACAGGGATGCAAGAAGATCATTAAGGGCTGGGGCGATTGGGGAAGGCTTCCCCTAGGAGATGAGACTTAGATGTGCTTTAAGCAAGAGTTACAAACTCAAATGCTTACTGTGACCAAGTAGGTAAAATAATCTGTGAATTGGTTGGATGCGAGACAAGGTTTGTTGGGTTCTGAGACAAACTGGAGAGTAGGTACCCTACCTATAGGCATTGAAATTTATTGTTTTGAAAATGAACACACATAAAATATAATTTCATGAGGCTTTAAGTGTTATAAACAAGAAGAAAAGCAGCTAAGGGAGAGAGATATCTGGGCTTGGGCCTTCTTTAGATGAGATGACCCTGCAGCAAGAGAGAGTAGAGCTAAGGCAGATGGAAGAGGAACAGCTTTGCCAGCAGAGCACATGAAGGATTAGGCAGGAAAACATACTTAAGAGAGTCGCGGTCCATTTTAGCCTCCAATTGAGTAGGGGTAGACCATTCATGTGGAGTAATGGATTCCCAACCTGTTGACTTGAGAGTTATTATAAGAGATCTATTTAAACATAGGTATGCCTAACATTGTTTGTAAACTCCATCGATGCACTCCCACATATTTTGCTTTTCTAAAAATATGTGTGAAAACAATTGAAATAGGGCCGGCCCGGTGGCGCACTGCTACAGTGTGCCGCTTGGGAAGCGTGGCAGGCGCTCCCGCCAAGGGTTCGGATCCCACATACAGACCGGTTCCCGCTCACTGGCTGAGCGAGGTGTGGGAGCAACACCGAGGGTTGCGATCCCGTTGCTGGTCCCGGTCCGGTACGGGCACAACACTGAGGGTTGCGATCCGTTGCCAGTCACGAAAAAAAAAAAAAAAGACAAAAAAAAACAATTGAAATAGTTAACTAAATTTATTTTAGCTTTTGATTAATGAAAAGAATTACTAGAGACATATTTTTATAGCTCAAAGGCTTATAGGAAAGCTATTTATCTTAAAGTAAAAAGATAGAGGAATTCAGAGTACATAGCAGTGTAAGCACATATCCCTGACGTATTTCAGGGTGCTAAAGGAGCCTGAGCAGGCCAGTTGGTAAACCTGAAGGGAGATCTTAGGCCAGGATATCTGGGGAAAGGATATTTTATGGAACCTTATTCACCTTGGAAATAAAAAATAACCACGAGACTAAAGGCAGAGAGGTAAGCTTACTTATTCTCATTTCTTGGCTCAAACACCAGCATTGTATGGTTCGTTAAAAGCTTTAGTTGACAAAATCCAGTGAATGTCCTCAATGAAGGGCCCTATCTGCCTACCTGTTTTATGTGCTTCTCATAGGGCCTTTCCAATTTGGCCAGAGGTCTGAAAGAATGCTGTGTAGCTGGGCTGATTTGATTCATTCGGTCAAAGGACAAAGACAAAGCTTCAAGTTTTAAAATCCAAACAACGGGTTATTTGCAATTAAAGAGAATCAATTAGCTTCAGATTTTTTATCAGCAACACTAGAAGTTAAAGCACTGGAATAATATTTGTAGAATCCCCAGGGAAAAAGGCTGACGTCCAGAACTTAATAACCAGGAAAGATATTCATTTATCAGGGCAAAATAAACATTTTCAGAAGTGCAGGTATTTAAAAAGTATTCTGCCCATGTACTTATCTGAGGAAAACACTTGAGAAAATACTCTATCAAATGACAATTGATTCAGAACAGAAATCCCAAGATAGGTAAAAACAAAAAGCAGAGGAATAATGGGAGCAATGAATCTTGCAATATATGTATTATTAAAATTAAGTAGATAATAATGATGTGACTAGGACTTTGTAATATAAATGCTAAGTAGGGATCCTTAAAAGACTAGAGTCATTCTTGAAAGAAAAACTTATCAATAACCCAGAACTAAAACTTCCGTCATGTTTGGGGTGGGGGGAGGTGTGAGCAGGTAAAGATTCTTGGTGCATGGCTGTGTGTTTTATTATATATGTGTATGTATATATATACACACACACATAAAAATATATGTAGTATAAAATTATTTTCTTTGACAGAATATACATATTTAAAGATGACTCAGAAGAATACATAACCATGAGCAGAGCTTTAAAGCATAGTAGGACTTCTACGTTAATGGGGAGAAAAAATGAACAGGGAGGAATGAGAAAAAGAGGAAGCAGCAAGAAAAAAAATAACAGGGAGGAAAAATGGCTAATTCAGCAAAAGTGAGAAGAAGAAAAAAGAGATGGTATTTAAAATGGAAGGAATAAAATTAAGTGTATTAATTCCTTCACTAAATGCGAATGAACTCAAAAGACAGTCTGACAGAGGAGCTAAAACGTCAGGTTCAATGTGTATTATTTCAAGAGACAGTCCTAAAACAAAGTGACAACCAGTGGTTGAGGAGTAAATGGATAGACAAAAGTACTGGGCAAATGCAAACAATGAAATGCAATTTTCATATCAGAAAAAGCAGCGTTCAGGGCCCAACACATTAATCAGGTCAGAGAGAGGCGTTATGTAGTATCCTTCAAATCTGTTCTGTCAGATCACCGTTCTCTGTTCCTGGATGGCATCTGGTCACTTTCTGGCCTTAGGGCAGTCTCACTGTCAAGTATTAAAGATCGAGTTTGACTTAGAAAACAAAACTTGAATTTTTTTACAACAGTAAATTAAAGAAGAATAAGATCTTATGAAAAATGTTATGAAGGCATTCAATATCACTTAGCAATCTTTCCTAATAAAATTTCTAATAAGTTAGGAGTGGAAGGAAACTATTGAATAATGATAAAGACATTTACTAAAATTTTACAGCAAATATCATACTAAATGGCCAATTTCTGAAGCCATTTTCTTAAAATACAGGCCCAGGAAAGAGATGCTGACCCTTAACAGTGAAACTCAGTTATTTTAGAGGTTCTCTCTCATGCAGTAGATAAGGATATGAAATAATTTTATAATATTAGAAAAGAAAAGTGTAATTTATCTGTAGTTATAGAGGCCTTGAAAGCTCATAAAAATCTAACAGAAAGTTACTGGAATTATAAAGAGAATATATGAAGTGACTGTCTGTAAGACACTTAAAAACCAATAGGCATTTTTTATACTAGCAATAGTCAGATAGAAATGGAGAGAGTAAAACATAATACTTATAATACACAATATTTTAAACTTAACAAAATGTTAAATAATCTAAATAAAAGAACTGTGAAATCTTACTCAAGGACACAAAATAAGATCTGAACATATGGCAGGTCACACCAAGTTCCCGAATAGGAAGGCTTACTGTCTTAGAAATGTAAATCTTTCTTAAAATACTATTTAAATTTACTGCACTTTTATTCATAATTCCAATAGGGTTTCTCTGGGACTGATTAGAATAATCTAAAAGTTTTCAATAGATATTAAAATTTATCATAAGGCTACTTCAATAAAAAATGGTGTTAACAGAGTAATGGGCAAATAGATCAATGCAATAGCATAGAGTCCAGGAATAGCCCCAAGTCTACTGAATAAATAAATTTATGACAATGGTAGCAATTTGATTCACTGAGAAAATGATAGCTTATTATAACTGTTTAATGAAAGGTGCTGATATAATTGATTATTCATCTGAAAGTAAACAAAGCCAGAGTCCTACCTCACACCTTAAGCGAAATAAAGTCCAGATGGACTGAAGGATATTTGTCTGGCCATGGAGTCAGGGGACATCTTCCTCAACAAGGCACAAAATTAAAAAGGTACACAGAAAAAGGCCAATAATTAGATTACATGATAAAACATTTTTTATGGCAAGACACTATAAAGCAAAGCTTAAAGACAAATATTAGGTTGGGAAAAATATATGACAGTTATAAGATTATTAACATTGTCTCAAGGAGTGATCAATGAGAAAAGAAGAAACAATTTTACAGTTTGGGAAGAAAAGAACCAAGTTTATCTTTGATTATGGAGGATGTAATTAAACATTTCAGTTTCTTTAAAAGCCAGAGCAGTGAACAGGTACCAGGTGATGATGGCCATCTTCTGAAGTCAAAGAGGAGCCATTGAAGGGTTCCAAATCCAGGAATGACATAATGAGATATGCATTTTAGGAAAAAGGAATTATTCTGGTTGCACAACAACTAATAATTAGAGGAGGATAAGATCTGAGGCAGGGGATGAGATGATAAACTAAACTACTGTGGAAAAAGTGGGAGGTAGAGAGAATGAAGAGGATTCAAGAGTTATGAGATAGAATTGAGAATCTGAAAATCTCTTGAATATAGGGGATAAAGGAAGGACGAGGAAGAGTCAATAGTAATATCCAGCTACCTGGCTTGGGCATTGGGTGAAAGCAATACTATTCATTGAACGCTGGATGAAGAGTAATTTTGTAGAGTAAATGGGGAGATGATAATGAGTTTTGAACAGATTGAATTTTCGAGTCTATAGGATATCCAAAGAAGTGGCCATTATGTATTTGGACCTATAGGCCTGGAGCTTAGGAGAGGCCAAATATATATAGAAGACAAAGGAGTCATGGTCTACATATGGACTACAATTGAAGTGACAGAAATAGGTGATATCACCTGGGGATAGTGTGTAGAGTGAGAAGGGATTAGAATTATCTAAGAATCTCAAGGGTGCATTTAGTCCGAGGGGTCAATCCTGCTTCTAAACCCTAGGCAAGAGGGAGAACTGGAGAGGTGATTAATTCAAAGGTGTTCTGTCATTCTTAATTCCTCCCCACCTTGAGAATGTTCCTGTTATTAGTTCTGTCATTGTCACATGGTGTAACCACTGAAAGCAGGGGTCCCACACAATGTGAAGCAACCCTTTCTTTTTCCATTGCTATAATTACATACGTACTAATTACTCTTCTGCTGGGCCAAAGTGCACCTTCCAAGGTTACTTTGCTTTAGAGAATATTCATCTGCTTGGCCTTTCCCCCTTAAACTCTTTCATCAATCAGTATTTCCAAGGGAGGGATGTCTTTTTAAAATAAGGGAAGGCCAGTTTGCACTCTCCTTCCAGGACACTGAAAACAACTACTCACTTTACATTTAAATAATGAACAGGGGCTACTGCGGTGTTTTCTTCCAAAACAAAGAAACTCTATTCCAAACAAAGCAAGCAAGCAACCAACCAAAAAATCAATTTTGTTAAGTTGTTTGAATTCCTTGTGTATTCTGGATATTAATCCCTTGTTGGCTGTGTAGTTCACACATATTTTCTGCCATTCTAAATGTCCATCTGTGGATGATTGGATAAAGAAAATGTGGAATATATACACAGTGGAATACTACTCAGCGATAGAAAGAATGAAATTCTGCCATTTTCAGGAACATGGATGAGCTTGGAGAAAATTATGTTGAGTGAAATAAACCAGACACAGAAAGAGGGATACTGCATGCCCTCACTCACAAGTGGGAGCTAAACAATTAAATAATAAATAAATAAGAAAGAAAGAAACAACAATTACAACAATATGTTGAACTTTCAAAAGGAGAGAACAGAACTCAGATTACTAGAGGTGGGAAAGGGGTGGGGGGTTTAGCAAGAAATTGGTTAAAGGTCACAAAGAATGATGACGTTTTCTAATGATGAATATACTTTAACTGTCCTGAGTTGATCATCACATATTGTACACGGGTATTGATATTCAACTGTGTACCCCACAACTATGTGTAATCAATCATGTTTCAATAAGAATAATCAATTCTGCTTATCCAGGTACTGAAAAACATTTTAATGTTGATGGGGAGGAGCCAGACGAGGGAAAGGATGAGGGTATAAGAGAGGAGAGTGACTAGAGCACGATCCCTGAGCACGATCCCTGAGGCAGGAGGCAGTGGGGTCCCAGCACATGTGGTAGGGATCAGTCTGGGCAGGAGGTTGGCCTCTCTCCTCTCACTGGGGGGAAGGGTGGTTGTAGTTAGAGGTGAGTGTGCTGATAGGTTTGTGAATGGCCGATAAGCTAGTTCCCCTTCATTTCCTCTGTGGAAAGGAAGCAAGGTCATTTGCTGATAGTGAGAAAGTGGAGAAGTAAGGGTGGATTTCAAAGATTTGAGAAGAACGGGAGGGTTTGGGACAGCCACTGTAGAAGATGGGAGTGCTCACCTAGAATAAATAGGGTTTCTAACCAGCATCTGGGGCCTGGGGGAGGTTCAAGTCCACCTCTCTCAGCCTTGAGTGAATTTACTCCCTTAACACAGAGCAGCTTTAGGGCTGGCTAAGTGTGTTGTCCGAGGTGCCAGCCATGACCCCACCCTCCTCTTCCCTCACTTGAGGAATCAGTGAAATCCAAGTGGTGTTACTGTAGAAATAACCCCGAAAGTGTTCCGAACATATATTTTTTTAAAGTAACATATTAATGTCAGGATTTTGATATTTGAACTGGTTTTCTCCCAAACTGATATGCTGAGAATTGTCATTCTAGAAGCTTCCTTCAGCCAGACCTATATAGTCTCAGAATCCTGGACTAGTCCTGAATACAGATTTCAGGTGTTCATTTGATATAAACAGCATTGGATTTTCACTTAGAACATGTAAAGCCCAATTAGACAAATGGCTCTATTCCTTTTCTCTATTCTCTTTAAAAAGTTGGTAAGTTTTCCAAATAGTTCAATCTTTCTTCTTTAAGCAGCAGTTTTTTTTTTTTCTAAAAATCAGTGGAATTCCAAATAAAGTTCCACTTCTGAGATTCGTCATCTTAAATGTGTCATTATTTTTGCATTGTTTTAAAATTCTTATGCTAGGCCTGGCTAGTTAGCTCAGTTGGTCAGAGTGTGGTGTTATAACACCAAGGTCAAGGGTTTGGATCCCTATACCAGCCAGTCACCAAAACAAAAATAAAATTCTTATGCTGAACATCTGGCATACTCTTTTTATTTCTGTTCATTATTTGGTATGTTAAATAGAATTGGTCTTCTATTTTTATTTTGATTGGAAAAAATTCTGTATCATTTATTATTTTCTACTAGCGTATTAAAACAAGGAGAAAAGGTTGCACAGTTCTTTACAAGCCAAGGACCTAAATTTGTCAGAAAGCAAAATTAAGTGGTAAAGAGCAAACAATAGCTCATTTCTGTTTTCTAATAACAAAACTTGCTTCCTCTTATACAAATTTTATAATGAGATTGGACTGTTTTGCTGGTCATTCAAGGCTATGCATGACCTAACTCCGTCTACCTTTTCCAAACATATTGCACCATTTTCCTTCCCACACTGTGTTCCACAGTCAGCATTAGTTTAGCATCATTGCCCTGGTCCCATAGAAATATTTCCAGTTCTTAGCATTAGGTCTTATCAGGTCTAAGCAGCCTTTCATTATTTTTCAGCCACTTTATCCCTTCCCTATATAAGAAGTAACAGTCTTTACTTATCTTAAACACTAACTTACTAAACTTAACAGAATATATGTACATATAACAAATTCATACACATTTATTTATACTCTTAGTTGCCTTAAGGGGGCTCACAATGTATACATCCCCTTTCTTTGACCCTTCACAGTATCAGGGTCTATGCAAATCAGATTGCTGATGAGAGAAGCTTTCCTGCAGTTGTTGCTAGAGCCAGGGTTTTAATGGCAAGCGAAACTGTGCAAATAAGGTGGGGAAAGCTGTTCTGGCATATGGCTCAGCTGCTGGGGGGCATAACGTCCTGAAACACGATGGTGAGTGTCAGAATTTATACTTGGCTTAAAATTTTGTATGATTAAAGTATAGGAGAGAGTGGTGGAAGATTATTCTAGAAAGGTAAGTAAGGGCCAGGCTAGAGAAGGCCAAAGAGTAACAATTGATAAAATGGAATGTGGCTGAAAGAAGCAGAGTGGGCCCTTCCCTCCTATGATTGTAGTGGGTGCTTCTCCTTGGGCTCATGGAGGATCTACCAAAAATACCTTATCTCTAGCCCAGTCCTCTATCAGAATGTCTTGTGAATCACTTACTGTTATAAATGTCCACCTAAGACATCTCCATAATTGTGCCATTTCCAGTAGAAAGCAACTCAAGTAAAGAGGTGGTGGTTTTATGGCCCTTAAGAATGACTTTGTTTTAGTATGGATTTCTTGAATGGAAATATTTTCTTACTAGTTAACTTACTACACTAAAATGTATAAGGCTAGATAGCCTAGAAATATGGGGAATTCTTTATTAATGAGATACTGTTATTAGTCCTTCACTTGAAATAGTGAATCATGCATTTTTAATTATAGAGAAATATGACCTGGAGGTAAATTTCCAATTTCTTTAACCAAAACAAGGGAGTTAGACCCCAAACACTTATGGGACTTTTGAGTTTATGAAAGATGATGCATTACACTTCAAAACAGACAAGAGTGTCCAACAGAGATAATTAATAAACATTTTAAATTAGATTCTGCGTTCATGGAAGGAATATGACCTGGCAGTAATAATTATAAATTATGGAAAAAAGATGCTGGACATCGCACCAGGGTGCAAGTCTCTATTTGGTAGTAATGGAGAAGAAGAAATGCCAGAGGAGGTAATTGTGTTTTGTTTCTCATTTTTAAACATATGTTTAGTTGGGTCTTTTAGGGTCATGAACTGGAAAATTGATCACTGTCATATTTACGTGGAAGAAAAATGCTAGCCTCCTGACTAGTTGCTACCACTGGTACTGACAGTCAGTTGGGGAGCAATTGAGAGCTTCCTACACCCAGTTGGACACTGAACTAAAAGCCCTCCAACGTCTCTTCTAAATCTATGATTTTATTTTTCTGTGTGGGTCATTGAATATAGTAAACACATGTCAGAGTTTTATACCTTATTTTCAAAGTAGATTTCTAAAACTCATCGTGACAACTAAATTCTCTTCTTTATGAGACTGCTAATTTTCAAGACTAATTTTTAGTATCTGCCTCCCAAGCGTGGGTCTTGCGAGCCTTTCCTTGAAACTATGGGGTTAAATGTTTTTGTAGATCAAGTTTTGAAATGNGCCTCCCAAGCGTGGGTCTTGCGAGCCTTTCCTTGAAACTATGGGGTTAAATGTTTTTGTAGATCAAGTTTTGAAATGTTAGTTTATTGGGTTTCTGAGATGCAGTAGGAAATTCTTCAAGCCCCTTTAGTGGCTTGGGAGGGTGTAGAGACTCCTGCCCCTGACCCGTTTCAGTTAGAGTCACTTTGTTTCTACCTCTATACATGTTGAGTTTCCAAGTAAGCATTTGTTTGCCAAAAAGCTTCAAAAATCACCACTGCTTTCTTGGGGGTACTTGTTTTGTCTAGAGGGAATTTTGATTAAGCTGGGAGCAATTTGAGATTTTTTTTCCCACCACGTGTTTACTCTCAGAGCCATCAACCACTCCCTTATGTCACCAAAGCCTTCACTCAGGACCCCGTCCCTTCACATCATCGCAGGACAGGACCTCATTCCTCTCTCCTTGGAGCCCCTATTGCAGCTGAAGGTTGTGATACCCCCTTTTGACTAAAATGTAGGGATTGTTAATTTACAGGAGTCGGGAATCATTAGGGCCACTCAAGTTCGCTTTAAGCCCAGGGGCTTGGAAGTTTGGAGAACAGGTCATTTGACCAGTTAGTTCTCAGGCTCAGCCAGAGAAAACACTGGAGGGACCCAGAGTGCAGACAGGCCAGTTCTTAATCCACTAATTACTGCTCCTGTTATGTTTCAATGAAAGGCAAAGTAGCAAAGGCAATCAGTTTAGTTGTAAAGAAGCTCCTTCTGGAAGAAAGAAAGGAAAAAAAGAATAAAAGGATACATTTCTGAAGGAAGGCTGGGAATTTTGAAGATTTTGAGAGACATACTCAGCTGCTTTAAGAAGGATGCATGTATTGGAGGGGGCTGGGTAGAGGGTTGGAAGTTACTGGGAGGGGGGAGAGGGGAAAGAAGCAGCATTTTGGTCAATCACCATGAAACAGTATTGTGTCTGGCATTTAGTTAGAATGCAATAACTGTCATTAAGTATTAATTAGTATTGTTTAGCTATGTATATCATAGTTTTGTCTACCAAGTATGAAAGTATGGAAAAATAATTTTAAGAATATTATTTGAAAATGACAGTTGTTGTAACATGTTAAAGTACATTCTATCAATTCAACCAATGTTTCTAGGGTTCTTCTAAGAAATCTCTAAAAGCTAAGAAGCCACAGCAGATACTTTTGCCTGAAAAAATAAATGAACAGCTGGCCTTGTTGGAGACACACCTACTCAAACTGACAAAGCAATGTAATTATTTTTTTCCCTGTATACTTCTGTTTAGCGTTATGTTTTTTAAAAATGAAAAAATATTTTGTTAAAAGGATTAAGATGAGATTAGCATGTTGTAAACCCTTTAAGGTTCACATAGTACTTGTACATTATGTCATTAATCCTAACAATACCCTGTTAATAAGGAATTGCTAACCACTTTTTAGAAATGTGGCTCGTAAAGATCAACTGATTTATTTAGGATTACATAGCTGGCTTGAACTTGAGCTTGTGTCTTCTGACTCTAAAGCTGATTTTCTCAACCTTGACAGTGTTATCACTTTGGACTGGATAGTTCTTTGTTGTGGGGGATTGTCATAGGCACTGTAGGACACTGAGCAACATTCCTGGCCTCTACCCTTAGATGCATAGCACGTCATCCTCCCAGCTGTGACAATCAACTGGGAGACAAACGTTGTCTCTGAAACTGGATAATTTGTAAAGAAAAAATATTTATTGCTTACAGTTTTGAAGGCTGGGAAGTCCAAAGTCCAGGGAACACATCTGGTGAGGGCCTTGCTGGTGGTGACTTTAGCAATGCAGAGTATGACATGCGAGAAAGGCAGAAGCAAGAGAGACAGAGAATTTCTCACTCCCTTTTCCTTTAAAGCCACCAGAACCACACCCATGACCACCGTCAAACCATCAATGGATTAATCCATTCACTAGGGCGGGGTTGTCACAATCTAGTCACCTCTTCAAGGCCCCACCTTTCGATTGCCATAATAGGATTTCCCAGCCTCTTAGCACTGTCACAGTGGGAATTAAGTTTCTAATACATGGATTTTAGAGGGCACAATTCAATCCGCACCAGTATCCTTGATGGGAAGGGGGCATGGCACAAAATTGAGAACCACTGCTCTAAACGCAAAAATGTAACTGAGAAAGGGACAGTGTGAGGGGTGTTAATGTGTAAGTGGCTTGAACAATAGCCTTTTAGAGTAGAAAGTAGAGTGGAAGATTAGTTTAATTTTAGGATATTGTACTGTAGTAATTTCATAATGGACCAATGTATAAATGCAGTGATTGGTAGTTTGAAATTTGCAGTTTGGAAAGCTGCTTAGAAAACTGGTTTGGTTTCTGGTGATTAGTTTTGCAACATTTTTTAAAAAGGAGGTACTTTGAATCTTCTACAGCAAGAGAGTACCCAAATTTCTCCCAAGCGTGTGGCTCCACTTTTGGCCCCAAGGTCTTTTGGGAACTGAGGGTACTTGTAGAATTCCATGCCCATGCCTCACCTCTCTTACTGTGTGCCTCAGTTGTATCTTGGTGGTCATACTGTTTCAGGATTCCCTGACTTGAATCTCTTTCTTTTTCAATATTTTCCATGTCTTTTTCAAGCTGAATTTATGAACTGAACCCAATGTTCTATTATTCACACAATCAGTAAGCCTAGTTTTGGGAAAACTGTAATTGTCTTGTTACATATAAAAAAGTATAATTCTTAAAATGTAAAGTGCTCTAGAAATGGGGAATATGTATTTTTTGTAATTTCAGTAAAAACATTTTACTAAGAAATGATATAATATTACTAGCTAAATTTAATAACAACAATAATAAAAATAATAGTTTTGTACAGTGTTTTCTGTGTGCCAGGCACTATTTTAAGTATTTTATACACATTTAAAACTTATATAATTCATATATAACAATTATATGAGGAAGATGTTGTTGTTATCCCCATTTTAAAGATAAGGAAACTGAGGCACAGAGAAGCTAACTTCCAAATGTCTCATAGCTAAAAATTGTCAGGATTAGAATTTGAATCCAGCCAGTCTGGCTCCAGTGGCTGTGCTATACTTTACCACCTTTTAAAGATAATTTTATTAAAATGGAGTTAATGTAATTGGTAGGTTTCTGAGTCTGGGGTTTGTTGATATATGGCAGCTGTCGATAAGAATCATGCCTTCAAAACTCTTTGCCTAATTGGTGGTGGAC
Organism: Galeopterus variegatus; assembly: GCF_000696425.1. Classification (NCBI taxonomy): domain Eukaryota; kingdom Metazoa; phylum Chordata; class Mammalia; order Dermoptera; family Cynocephalidae; genus Galeopterus; species Galeopterus variegatus. The sequence continues at coordinate 648,966 of NW_007726572.1, forward strand.
CCTGTAGCTTTTAGGGGGAAGAATAAAAGGATTCTTTTCTCTCCAAAATGTAATGATGTAATTGATATTTTAAGTCACATAATTTAAAGTGAATACTTGAATATTTTCCTATTTTTCATCTTCTCCAAAGAATTTTTTTAATTTTTGTTTATTCATGTTAAACAGAACGTACAACTTATCAATTTTTTTAACCTTAGATGTTACAACTGAACTCTCAGGAGCAGAGGACCCTATATTTCTTTACCCTATAGTTTTAAATTGGTCGGTCAAAGGTGCCATGAAGGAAGGTAGGTGACCTGAATGTGTATATTCTGTCCACTTGACTTACCACCACTGAAGATCTTTTATTATGTGAATTTTGTTTCTGTTGTCTACTTCTAGGCAGAATATTTTGGGTTTTTACTCACTCAGAATAATGCAGTATCTTGATTGCCAAGTAAGAAAAAAGACCTGAATATGTACCTGATTTAAAGTCTGGAAAGACAGAAACTTGATGGTGGCTTATTTTGTAGTGAATAGTGTCATTATGAAGCTTACAAAAACTAGAGCATTGAAAAACACATTAGTGATTTTTAAGTTTTGTAAGGAAATAGCAACATTATTGCTGAATTCAGAGTGAAATATAATAAATATTAAGGTAACTAGTTACTATAATTATCAGCAATTTTTTCCACAATTAGTCATATGTTAGAAGCAAACTTAAATGAAATCTTTCCCAACACTTAGATATTTAGATAATAAATGAAATACAGACTGTGAAGGATTGGTTGATGTTACAAAAACAATAGTTCCCACCATGCTAATTCCTATATTTTTTTAAAAGCGAGAAATCAGAAAAGCAGGTTAATAAATTTGCCTGGTGGACCAAAATGACTATTAGCATTAGTAATCTTTCAGCGCCAATAACTCAAGGTATTGATAACTACATATGAACTTTCTTGTTTTTACAGTTATGAAGTTTAAGCAGCAACCTAGATTCCTGGAATTTTTTACACAAGTTATGCTAAAATGTATGAATGATGAAAGGTTTCAACTTATGGTGGAGATAACAGCTCCTGTCAGTGACTTCTTGAAAAGGTACTTGTAATATCAATTTTATATATGTTAACAACTTTAAAAAATGAGTAACATTGTCACTTTAAAATACACAAGGTAGGCGAAAAAGAGGGTGGGGTACATATATGCAGTTAAAACAGCCATTTGGGAGATAGTGAAGATTCATGTCTGTGGAATGAATGAATAAATGAATAAATAAATAAATAAATTGAAAATATTTATATGACTGAACTAAGAAATGAGAACAGAGCATGTTCAGACTTCTAGCAGGAAATAGATGAGGTCTTTTGCTACTGAGTCGAGATGGATAATAGCATCTCTGTGCCATCAGCTTTCTTTCAGACAGGGTTTTGTGTCCAGTTTTGGTTATTTACCATGTGTCTTTAATTCCTCAATAGTAATGAGCAGAGACATTTCTTGGGGTTTCCATTTGCATATGTGTATAGGGAGTTCCTCAAATAGAAGAAGTAAACCTTAAAGCTCTCCCTCTTATTCTATAAGCCTGAATGATTCTCTTTGCTCCCAAAGAAAATGATAGTATCACTTGCCAATTATAAGAGATGCCAAATGAATCCCACTTTTCTTCTGAAAATTGACAACTGGACTTGTCTTTCACCACTGGGCATAGATAAATCCATCCTATTTTAATAAAAGTAAGCATCAGTAACATAACATCTATTTTAAAATGGCAGCAAAAGAGAAGAGAAGCATGCCCTTAAAAACATACAGGAAGATATTCTTCCTGAAATAGGAACTTCATTTATTAGAACCGAAGCTTAGAATATATGTGCTTTGTACTTTCAAAAGATGAAAGTAGAAATTGCTTCTATTAAATGAATCAGCCCATAGTAATAAGAGAATTGGTCAGAATTAGAGAGTCTCATCAAATTAAAAAAAACCCACTATAGCTAAAATTAGATGTTTAGAAGGTTTCGGTAATATTCTTGATACCAAAGAAAATCAGAAGACACTCACAGAGTGTAGGGAAATTTGGAGGGCTGACCGTGACAGTCAAACCTAAGAATCATACATATTCTGAAAGATAAAGACTAAATGGCTTAGCACATTGAACAGCGGTATAATAAAAGACCTGAAGTTGGAGACTGAGCAGTATAACTGAGTTCAAAACAAAGGTAATACTTTCAATTTTCAAGGCTGAGAAGATGTTTTAGGATGTTCTTTACCAAGTCAGGAAATATAGGAGAAGGTGTAGATGCAATACTTTGATTTCTACTTTGATAGTATATCTATTTTCTATTTGTGTTCATATGCCTAACATGTTTTGGTACATAGAAATTTTTGTCATATTGCAAAAGACAAATATACATCTGTATTTTCCTCCAAATTCATAGTTTCATGATTTACACTTAATGTTTTAATCCATATGAAATTTATTCTGGTATGGGAACTTGAATTAAACTTTAGTTTTTTCCCCAGTTTATCAGTTTCCCTAGTAATATTTAGAGAATAAGCCCCTTTATCACTTATTTTAATGCCACCTTTTCACATTCAAAGTGGATAAGTATACCAATAATGCTTATAAATCACAATGAAGAAATTTCATAAGCTTTTATGTTCTACTGTTAAGTCAAAGTATGTAGAAATATGGGCCGGCCCTGTGGCTCACTCAGGAGAGTGCAGCACTGGTAGCACCGAGGCCGTGGGTTCGGATCCTATATAGGGATGGCTGGTGCGCTCACTGGCTGAGCGTGGTGCGGACAACACTGTGCTGAGGGTTGCGATCCCCTTACTGGTCAACAACAACAACAAAAAGTATATGGAAATAACTGCTGAAAAGAAGGTTAATTTCACAGAAACATAATAAGATTAATTTAATATATATAGCTAATTGAGACTAAAAACTCTTTAAAGCACCCATGAAATAAAAAAATATCTAAACTGAAAAATAAAGCTCACTAGATCAACCTACTAAAATTTGTAAAGACCACCTTCTCTTACAGTACAATAAAACTGAAGTTTCATAACAAAATTAATTATTGACATATATAATTATTGGATCAGAAAATAAGTGTAATTAAAAGAATAGACCCTTCTGAAAATAACTGTAATAAGAAACCCTATATATCAAATGCACCGAAAGCAGCAGTTAGAGGCAAATTCTTAGCTTTAAAAGCTCCCATTACTAAACAAGAAAAATAAAATTAAATGAACTTTTTTTTTTGGAACCAGTAAGGGGATTGCTCAGCCAGTGAGTACACCAGCCATCCCTATATAGGATCCGAACCCATGGCCTCGGCACTACCAGCACCGTACTCTCCCGAGTGAGCCACAGGGCTGGCCCTAAATGAACTTTTTATTGAACTCAAGAAATTAGAACAATAACAGAAGAATTCTTACAAAGCAGAAAGAAGAAAATAAAAAGATGAAAATAATCATTTTTATTTTTTTTTTTCGTTAAATTTTTATTTTGTCAATACAATGTATATGACTACTATGGCCCATCACCGACACGTCCCTCCCTCCTCCCTCTCTCCCCTCCCACCCCAGAATGTCCTTTCTGTTTGCTTGTTGTAACAACTTCAAAAAAGTATAGTTGTTATATCTTCTTCCCCCCCCCCGTTTTATTTTTGTGTGTGTTTGTAGGTGAATTAATTTGTTTATTTATTAGCTCCAACCAATGAGTGAGAACATGTGGTATTTCTTTTTCTCTGCCTGACTCGTTTCANGGAGCGCCGCCACGCTTCCCAAGCAGCGCACTGTAGCAGTGCGCCACCGGGCCGGCCCTGTAGATCAAGTTTTGAAATGTTACTTAGTTTATTGGGTTTCTGAGATGCAGTAGGAAATTCTTCAAGCCCCTTTAGTGGCTTGGGAGGGTGTAGAGACTCCTGCCCCTGACCCGTTTCAGTTAGAGTCACTCTGTTTCTACCTCTATACATGTTGAGTTTCCAAGTAAGCATTTGTTTGCCAAAAAGCTTCAAAAATCACCACTGCTTTCCTGGGGGTACTTGTTTTGTCTAGAGGGAATTTTGATTAAGCTGGGAGCAATTTGAGATTTTTTTTCCCACCACGTGTTTACTCTCAGAGCCATCAACCACTCCCTTATGTCACCAAAGCCTTCACTCAGGACCCCGTCCCTTCACATCATCGCAGGACAGGACCTCATTCCTCTCTCCTTCGAGCCCCTATTGCAGCTGAAGGTTGTGATACCCCCTTTTGACTAAAATGTAGGGATTGTTAATTTACAGGAGTCGGGAATCGTTAGGGCCACTCAAGTTCACTTTAAGCCCCGGGGCTTGGAAGTTTGGAGAACAGGTCATTTGACCAGTTAGTTCTCAGGCTCAGCCAGAGA
>NW_007726573.1:0-259 GCF_000696425.1 Galeopterus variegatus
TAAACAGAGCCTTAGTGGGATACATGCTCATCTGTTTGCATACTGTCTGTGCTGCTTTTGTGCTACAAAGGCAGAGGTGATGAGTTGCAAAAGAGACCAAAAGGGCCTCAAGGCCTAAGATATTTACTCACCTCTGATCTGTCCAGTGCTTATTGATCATTTAAGGCTCAGCTTCTTATTAAGCCATTCCCGATCACACCAGCCCACTGTCTCTGCACTTCTCCTGTGAATTTTTGGTGTCATGTTTTCTGTCTGAAAA
>NW_007726573.1:1592-63159 GCF_000696425.1 Galeopterus variegatus
GAAAATGAAGCTTGGAAGGAGTCAAGCCACTTGTTGAAGGCTTCATCACTTATAAGCAATGCGGCTGGGATTTCAACCCAGATCTGCTGAGCTTGGAACCACCTGCACTCTTAGCCACCACGGCATATGGGACCGAGTGGGAAGAGCCCAACAGGATCAGCTGTAGGAGTCTGGGGTCCCCTCCTGACTGCTCAATATGGGCACAAGCTCCTGTGCAGTGTCCATTGTGAGGTCCAGAGAAAACAGCCTTTACCTGTGGTTTACCTGGCATCCTCTCTTCTCCTGACCCAGACAGAGCCCATGCATTGCTCCCTGCATGCTTCCTTTCTCTTTTGCCCCAGTAGCAATGAATGCAGATTTAGTTTTCAGTTTCTTTAAAGTCGGTAGTTTCCTTCTTAACTCTTCCCATCTTTTATGTGTGAATTTAAAGCCTTCCCCGGATTCTAGGGCCTTATTCATTTATCCTGTCATCTGAGCCCTCCCAGGGGACTCACCCAAGATACTTGCAGCTCTAAGAAGATGTATTCATATGTACATGTCATATCACAAAACACTGCCCACACAAGGCACATAAAATAGCCTATAGGATTTAATAGGAAGTGTCAGTTGCTTTTGACTCTAGCATTGTAACCCAATGTGTATTCTGAGGAACCCTGTATTAAAGAAACACTGAGCTGAAAGTGATTTGCCAAATAAAAGGAAAATGGAGTGGGGAGGGAGGTATGAACAGGTAAGATGTTGACGTAGGACTAAAGCAGTGGGGTATGGAGCCGGGGACCAGACCCCCCTTCTACAACCAGGCACACTGCACCAATGCCTTGGGGCCTGGGGCATGGAGAAGGGGACCAGACCCACCTCCCACAACCAGGCACACTGCGCCAGCACCTCAGGGCCCACTCGGGGACCTGGGGTGTGGATCCAGGGACCAGACCCCCCATAACCAGGCACTCCTCGCCAGCACCTTGGGGCCTACCCAGGGATCCAGGGCAAGGAGAAGGGGACTGGACCCCCCTCCCACTAGCAGGCACACTGCCAGCACCATGGAGCAGACCAAAAACATCTCCTCCATGTGGGTGGCCTACCACAGCCACCACGACAACCATGGCTGCCACAAAGACGGCTAGATGCCACAACCACCACGCAGATGGTCCACCAGCCACTGCAGTGAGTTGACACAAGGAGAGTCACCACCAGAGATAAAGAAAGGAGGAAGATGTTTGTCTCCACAGAGCCCATTTCATAGTGATGGAAGAGACATCTGCTGTGTGATAGTATTGGGAGACCTGATCACGCCTCTCAGCATTGGAGAGATCATTTGGGCATCAAAACAACAGAGCAATCATTATTCTTTCAGAAAGAGAGAAGAAATCTAGGGTGATTAGACGGGGGAGGGGAGAGGGAAAGGGGCATGGAGAGGGATTGGACAAGGGGCATAAAGCCAGGGGACTCATGTCCCTCAGGGGACAGTTGGCAGTATCTAGAGACATTTTTGGCTGTCACGACTGGGAAGATGGGGAGGGAAGGAGGTAGAGACAGGTATGTTGCAAACCTCCATAGTGTCCCAGTAACAAAGACAAAGCTCATTTGACCTCGGGACCTAGAATACCTGAAATATCACGGGTTGAGTATTCTGTTGAAGTCACTTTGGAAAGGCTACCCGAGAGTAACGGGGATCAGGAGAGGGAGATTGAAAGACCAGTGGAATTTAATAGATTTTATTATCTAAGAGCTAGAAAGGACCTGGTAGGCAACCCCAAATCCTTCATATTACAGGGAAGGAAACAGGCCCACAGAGCTGACAGTTGCCCAAAGTCATTCAAATGAGAGACAGTAGGACAGAAGTTAGGAGCACAGACTGGACACAGACTGAGTTCAAGTCCTGGCTCTGTCCCTTCTAGTTGATCAGACTAATTTGCAGAAAAGAGAAAGCAATCATACCTGTGAATACTGAATGAGTTAAAATGTGTAAAGCACAGAACTCAATAGAGGGTAGGTATTATTGAGAGCCAGCTAGTTTTTGTCCAGCCTGGATTCCAACCCAGCATCCCTGACTCCCAGTCTGATGTTCTTTCCAGTATCCTGTGATGGGCACAGGAGGAGGTGAGGAGAAGCAGAAGCAAGGAAAGGCCTAGTTGCAGAGGCAGTGTCACAGTTAAGCAGACGGGTGGTGAGAGTCGAAAACCCACCTCTACCACTGGCCAGCTGCATGATCTGGGCAACTGAATGATCCTCTCCTGGTCTGTCTCCTTATCTCTAAATGAGAACAATCATAGTACCTTCCTCCTAAGTTTGAGCACTAAACAGGATAATGCAAAGCTTGAAGACTAAGAAATGATGGCAGATGTCATTATTGTTGTTACCATTATTGGGGTCTCCAAGACATACCCTCCTTGTTGGTGAGCCTGACATATTTTAGGCCTGGGCTATCAAGATTCTCATCAAGACCACTTCCTCTCAATGAGAGCAAGTCTTGTCTTCCCTGCAGTTCTTTCTCTTTCTTCTCTTGATGGCTTTATTTTCTGGAAGCTAGCTGCAAGTCAGCAGGATCTCTAAAGCTGGTTGTGATTTGTCTCAAAGTTCTATCATTCAGGCACCAGATACTGTTATACCACATGTTCAACAAATCTTGAGCATCTCAGATATTGGGCGGGGCATTAGAAGTAAACCTCATGGAACACACACTGGAGTTCCATTTACGTTCCACTGGCTGGTTCCCCTCTGATAACACAGTAAAATCTCACTTATTCACAACTGTAACTAAATTTGTGTGATTGTTTAACATTTGTCTCCTCCTCTATCCTGTGAGCTCCCTACAGATAGGACTGGAGATGTCTTGCTCATTACTGTGTCTTTGGCATTTGGTGCAGTGCCTAGCACATATCCATCCCACAACTACTTTTTATTTGTATGCTCCAGGTAATGTACTGTGTTGTGTATGTATGTACATGCATCTACACATAAGAGACACTTAACTGATAAATGGATGCTAAGCAAGGTCTGGTACACGGTACAAGGTAGAATTGCATCATGATTAAGAACAAAGACTTTGAAATCAGACAGACCTGAGATCAAAATACAGCTCTACCTCAGTCTAGCCATGTGTCCCTGTGTGTGCCTTAGTTTTCCATATAAAATAAGAAATCATAGTTTCCACTTCATAGGCTGTTGTAAGGATTAAATGAGGTAAAACATGTAAAGCATGAGGCTTGAAATATTACAAGCTTTCTACTGACAGTAATTATTAATACTATTAAAATGTTGCTGAATTAATAAAAAGAATTCATGGTGTGTAAGGCTTGAGTATGCATAGACAAGTCATGAACTGCAAAGTGCTGTGCTCGTATGTTATCTGTATCTTGCCCTCTGTGTCCTACATAAAGCAGGCTCATCACAAATAATTGGTGGTGAGTCGATTGAGGCATTGTCTTCTTCCATTTCAGCTCCATCTCGTGGAGGTGTCATTTTGGGCTTTAAAATGTTAGTACACTGGCCTCCCAATAGGCCAAGTATTTGGAGAACAGATTCCTAGGTATAACTTTGAAAGGCACCATAAATATATACAATTTTTGTCAATTTAAAAATAAATTTGAACTAAAAGCAAATAAATAAAACATCGAAAGAGTCTCTTTGTAAACATTCTTTATGTCTTTTAAATAGCCCTCAGTCTCTGTACTGCTCAGTCCCAAATTCTCAAGAGTCTTGAACAAATATGATCGGCCAACACAGAAGCAGCACATGCCAATGATAAATAGTAACTGGCATTTATTGGGGACCTACTCTGTACCAAGCAGCAATGTGTATCTACATTTTGCAGCTGGGGAAACTGAAACTAGAGTAGTAAATAAAATGTCCACAGCTAGCAAATGACACAGGCAGGAACTGACTGACTCCAGAGCAGTTTACTGAGCCCCTCCCCCTACCTGCCTCAGGCAGTCTCTGCAGGGTAGAGGTAACCATTTATCAGCAGGTAGAGGTGACCAAGCCCCAGGGCTCCCACTGCCGCTTCACTGCTAAGATGTTTTACTGAAGGTTTCCAAGTCCCCAGTGCTAATGATATTACTGTGAGTTGAAACTAATGTGAAAATTTTCTTCATATCTGGTTCTCAAGTATGAGGATACCAGTTAGGATGCAGGGACTTTTCTAATGCTTGATTGAAACCCAACCAGATAAGGACATAGAGACATTGGGTGAGGGACAGGAATGAGCCACATTTTTCCATTTCAGCGGTTTTTTAATTCTTGAGTTCAATTCTGATTGAGCAGGTTTTTTGTTGTTCTTTTATATGCTTCTGTGAGAATTAACATTTTGATTTGGCTTATGGTTTAATTCAGCAAGGTTTGCAAGAGAACTTATTATATACTTAGGCTCTCTACATGGAATCCCTTACTGACCATGTGAGTGCATTGAGCAGGCAGGAGAGAAGAAGCCTTGGAGGATGAGTTAACTCAACAACCTGCAGGCCAATGTTTGGTTCAGCCTAAAATTGATATAAAACTTTATTAGGTTGAATCACATGTAACTGCCATTTTTGTAGGTCAAAAATAATTGAATATCAGAAAATGTATATGGTTCAACATAATACATGCTAAGTACCCAGAAGGCAAAGAATTCAATAATTTATCTGGCTTTGGTTCCAATCAAGCAATAAATATTTATTGAACATGTGTGTGTAAGACTCTGGGTGCAAAGTACAGTAAAACCAAAATCTTGCCCTCAAGAAGTTCACATCCTAGTTGAAGAGATACAGTAAACTCATGAATTGTTTTTTGTTTTTGTTTTTTTAAAGATGCCTGGTAAGGGGATCTTAACCCTTGACTTGGTGGTGTCAGCACCACGCTCTCCCAAGTGAGCTAACCGGCCATCCCTATATAGGGATCTGAACCTGTGGCCTTGGTGTTATCAGCACCACACTCTCCCAAGTGAGCCACGGGCCGGCCCTATGAATTGTTAAATATTATGTGAGACATGATAGTTTTCATTGTAAGAAAGTACCTGAGCAAATACTAAATAAATAGCCAGACCAAATAAGACAGGGCTTCAGAGAAAAGAAAAGATCATTTGGAATGAAATGATATGTGGTAAGTGAGGTATATGAATCAGGGAATTTGGGTCAATGAAGAGGGGACGATCTGGTAATGTACAGAAATGGGAAACGTCAAGATATGGTCTGTACACCCAGTTTAAAATCAAGGTAGAAAGAATTAAAGGCAGTTTATTATGGGCTTTGTTTGGTATAATACTGAGGAACCATGCCTTTTTTCCTGTAAGTAGAAATCAGCTAAAACTATTGAGAGAGATAAGAGCCTGGATATCAGAGCAAATCGACAATGTATACAAAAGACACACAGTTTACAGTCAAGGAGACCTGAGAAGTACCTTGCCCAAGGTCACAAAACAAATACATGGCGGTCTGAATACAGACCCAAGAGAGTCTGGTAGCAAAACCCCACTATTAAACACCATGATCCAAGAGAAATGAAAACATATGTCCATAGGAAAACTTGCACATGAATATTCATAGCAGCATTATTCACAGCTAAAAAGTGGAAACAACCCAAATGTTCCTCAGTTGATGAATAGATAAAATATGGAATAGTCATACAAAGGAATATTATCCAGCCATAAAAAGAATGAATTACTGATACTTACTACAGCATGGATGAACCTTAAAAATATTATGCTAAGTGAAAGAAGACAATCACAAATGATCGACCACATATTCTATGATTTCATGTGAAACTTGAATAAGAACCAAAAAGTAGATTAGTGTTTGGCTAGGGCTGCCAGAGTGGAGAATGAGGAATAACTGCTAACAGATATGGAATCTGGGGGGAGGTGATGAAAACATACTAAATTTAGATTGTGGTGATGGTTGCATGATTATGTGATTATACTAAAAACCACTGAACTGTATACTTTAAATGAGTATATTTTATGGTATGTGAATTATATCTCAATAAAGCTGTAAAAAAAATTTTTAAGCATCTAAGATGACTCCAGATTTTGTTATGTGCAGTGATACCCAGAGACCAGGGAAACATGAAACAGAGTTAGATACAGAGATCTGGAGCTTGAAAACAGTCAGTGTTATAGCTATGAATGGGGCAGGTCCCTTGCCAGTCCTTCTGTGGGAAAAGAAATATAGAAACCGTGACAGCTTTTTCTGGTGCCAGGGATCTGACAGTTCTCTGTTAGCAACTTGCTTACATTCTGCAGACACCAGCCCTACTTAGAGTCTAAGTTGGCTTTTTAGCTTTCTAGCTGGCCCAAACATGTTAGAGTGGGTTGATAAAGATGTGCTAAATTCATCTCGTTTTGCTTTTGTTCTGCAGTTTTTGAAGAGCCGGAAGATCCAAGCAACAGATCGTTTTTCTCTGAAATTATCTCTTCGATTTCGGATGTGAAGTTCAGTCACAGTGGGAGGTATATCATGACCAGGGACTATCTGACCGTTAAAGTCTGGGATCTCAACATGGAAAACCGCCCCATCGAGACTTACCAGGTACAGACCACCACCCGCCCATAGGTACATTAAGCAGTCCCCTTGTGTGCTTCTAAGTCACAGCCTCTGCCTGCAAAGTGATATACTGGTTAAAATAGTACAAGCTGTAAATGTCAAAGGAAAGAGAAAGACAAGTTCATTGAACATGTGTGCTAAGGAAGTGATTATAACAATGGACCACGGAATCTAAGATAGGTAAGAAGGAAAGGATAAGTCACAGCCTCTGCCTGCAAAGTGATATACTGGTTAAAATAGTACAAGCTGTAAATGTCATAGGATTTGAGATAAGGGTACACATGGAGAGGCTAGAATTCAAGTTGACCCGCACGGACTGAGTACTAATGTGGATGGATACTATAGACACAGAAGTGAACCAGACAAATATAGTCCTGCTCCCGTGGAGCTCCCCATCTGGTGGGGCAGCCACTGATGAGCAAGGAAGCGAGGGTGCAGGACAAATTTGATGTGGGAGGTGAGAGGAAAAGAAGCACTATGGATCACTCCAGGGTTTTCATCCTGAGCAACTACAAAAGTAGAATCACCATTTTACTTAGATGAGGAAATTGAGAGTTTGGTTTTGGACACTTTCAGCTAATTGAACATCCCAACAGAGATGGACAGTAGACAGCTCAGTGTGAGTCTGGATATACTCGTACCTAGCCTAGAGATATAAATTTGCTACTCATGAGTACATAGTGAGTATTTAAAGCTATAGGACTGGATGAGATCTCCTAGGCAATGAGTACAATTAGAAAAGAGGTCAGGAACTGCCCTGGAGCCCCAGTGTATACAGGTTGAAAACAGGAAAGGATTTGGCAAGAGAGATTGGGGAAAGGTGGCCAGCCAGTGAGGTGGTAGGAATCTGCGAGGAGTGTCCTAGAAACCAAGTGAAGAAAATGTCTTGAGGAGGAGGAAGTCGCTGAATGCTGTTGCGAATCAAGTATGAAAAAACCAAGAATCGACCATTGGATTTAGTAATGTGGAGATTACCAGTAACCTCAATGGAAGACGAGTAGGTGGAGTGGGGTGAACAAGTGTCTGATTGGAGTGGGTCCAGGAAAAGAGGATGTGAACAAAAGGACAGACAACTGTTGCAACAAATTCGGTTCTGAAGGGAACAGAGAAATGGGGTGATGTCTGGAATGGGATACAGGCTGAAGAAGGAATCACAGCATGTTTTATGCCAATAGGAAGAAGCCAGCAGAGAGAGGGATGGAGTCCATTGCAGAATTGACCTCAGATAAGACAGATAATTCATCCGTCAAAGGAAGGAGAGCAGTGTATATAGCTATAGATGGAAGAGGTTCATAAATTTTGTGATGGGAACATGTAGATGTTTTCTTATTGCTTCTGTTTTCTCTGTAAGGTAAGAACAAGGTCATTAGCTGAATGAGAAGGAAGAAAAAGTGTAAAATATTCACCTAAAGAAAGGGAAATGTTATAGGGTTGGAGGGTTGCTCAGGGATCCACTTGAAGTTTATATTTTTGATTCAAACTAAGATTAATCTGTATGATTGTGTGTTTCTTCCCAGCCACATTCACCTTCTTGGTATAGGTAAGGAAAGGAAAGAAAGTTAGATTTCACCAGTGATAGGGTTTTGCCAAGTGAGTACAAAGGAAAGAGAAAGACAAGTTCATTGAACGTGTGTGCTAAGGAAGTGATTGTAATAATGGACCACGGAATCTAAGATAGGTAAGAAGGAAAGGACAGAGGAAAGCAGTAAGGTCAGTGAATTTGAAGAATTGATAGAATCGAGATACTAGAGGGAANACTAAATTTAGATTGTGGTGATGGTTGCATGATTATGTGATTATACTAAAAACCACTGAACTATACTTTAAATGAGTATATTTTATGGTATGTAAATTATATCTCAATAAAGCTGTAAAAAAAATTTTTAAGCATCTAAGATGACTCCAGATTTTGTTATGTGCAGTGATACCCAGAGACCAGGGAAACATGAAACAGAGTTAGATACAGAGATCTGGAGCTTGAAAACAGTCAGTGTTATAGCTATGAATGGGGCAGGTCCCTTGCCAGTCCTTCTGTGGGAAAAGAAATATAGAAACCGTGACAGCTTTTTCTGGTGCCAGGGATCTGACAGTTCTCTGTTAGCAACTTGCTTACATTCTGCAGACACCAGCCCTACTTAGAGTCTAAGTTGGCTTTTTAGCTTTCTAGCTGGCCCAAACATGTTAGAGTGGGTTGATAAAGATGTGCTAAATTCATCTCGTTTTGCTTTTGTTCTGCAGTTTTTGAAGAGCCGGAAGATCCAAGCAACAGATCGTTTTTCTCTGAAATTATCTCTTCGATTTCGGATGTGAAGTTCAGTCACAGTGGGAGGTATATCATGACCAGGGACTATCTGACCGTTAAAGTCTGGGATCTCAACATGGAAAACCGCCCCATCGAGACTTACCAGGTACAGACCACCACCCGCCCATAGGTACATTAAGCAGTCCCCTTGTGTGCTTCTAAGTCACAGCCTCTGCCTGCAAAGTGATATACTGGTTAAAATAGTACAAGCTGTAAATGTCATAGGATTTGAGATAAGGGTACACATGGAGAGGCTAGAATTCAAGTTGACCCGCACGGACTGAGTACTAATGTGGATGGATACTATAGACACAGAAGTGAACCAGACAAATATAGTCCTGCTCCCGTGGAGCTCCCCATCTGGTGGGGCAGCCACTGATGAGCAAGGAAGCGAGGGTGCAGGACAAATTTGATGTGGGAGGTGAGAGGAAAAGAAGCACTATGGATCACTCCAGGGTTTTCATCCTGAGCAACTACAAAAGTAGAATCACCATTTTACTTAGATGAGGAAATTGAGAGTTTGGTTTTGGACACTTTCAGCTAATTGAACATCCCAACAGAGATGGACAGTAGACAGCTCAGTGTGAGTCTGGATATACTCGTACCTAGCCTAGAGATATAAATTTGCTACTCATGAGTACATAGTGAGTATTTAAAGCTATAGGACTGGATGAGATCTCCTAGGCAATGAGTACAATTAGAAAAGAGGTCAGGAACTGCCCTGGAGCCCCAGTGTATACAGGTTGAAAACAGGAAAGGATTTGGCAAGAGAGATTGGGGAAAGGTGGCCAGCCAGTGAGGTGGTAGGAATCTGCGAGGAGTGTCCTAGAAACCAAGTGAAGAAAATGTCTTGAGGAGGAGGAAGTCGCTGAATGCTGTTGCGAATCAAGTATGAAAAAACCAAGAATCGACCATTGGATTTAGTAATGTGGAGATTACCAGTAACCTCAATGGAAGACGAGTAGGTGGAGTGGGGTGAACAAGTGTCTGATTGGAGTGGGTCCAGGAAAAGAGGATGTGAACAAAAGGACAGACAACTGTTGCAACAAATTCGGTTCTGAAGGGAACAGAGAAATGGGGTGATGTCTGGAATGGGATACAGGCTGAAGAAGGAATCACAGCATGTTTTATGCCAATAGGAAGAAGCCAGCAGAGAGAGGGATGGAGTCCATTGCAGAATTGACCTCAGATAAGACAGATAATTCATCCGTCAAAGGAAGGAGAGCAGTGTATATAGCTATAGATGGAAGAGGTTCATAAATTTTGTGATGGGAACATGTAGATGTTTTCTTATTGCTTCTGTTTTCTCTGTAAGGTAAGAACAAGGTCATTAGCTGAATGAGAAGGAAGAAAAAGTGTAAAATATTCACCTAAAGAAAGGGAAATGTTATAGGGTTGGAGGGTTGCTCAGGGATCCACTTGAAGTTTATATTTTTGATTCAAACTAAGATTAATCTGTATGATTGTGTGTTTCTTCCCAGCCACATTCACCTTCTTGGTATAGGTAAGGAAAGGAAAGAAAGTTAGATTTCACCAGTGATAGGGTTTTGCCAAGTGAGTACAAAGGAAAGAGAAAGACAAGTTCATTGAACGTGTGTGCTAAGGAAGTGATTGTAATAATGGACCACGGAATCTAAGATAGGTAAGAAGGAAAGGACAGAGGAAAGCAGTAAGGTCAGTGAATTTGAAGAATTGATAGAATCGAGATACTAGAGGGAATGAACTAAAAAGATAGGAGGTAGCAATAGAGTGAGATGTGCTCAGGAGGTGCAGTTACAGTAATGACAAGGTTCATCATACGACCAAGGAAGCAAAGGACAAAACTCATTGAGACCAAGTAACTGAGGGACCAGAGTGTTTGAGTCACGAGGGATGATGGCAGGAAAAGTGATGGAGGTGCTAAAATTGCTTCCAGGAATGAGGAAGAAGGACTTGGAGCTTACTTTCAATGCCTGTAAGTTTGATGGCATGACTTCAAAGGAGCTGAGGACTTTAGACAGGAATAATTGTCTGGAACAGCAAGGAACCCATCTGCCCCATCTTGGCGCATGGAGTGGGAGCAAAAATCCAGCCACCCCTTGAGTGTTCCCAGAAGAAACAGCATCTTCAGGGGAGAGACACAGTCAGAGGAAGGAGAAAGAAACATTCAGAGAGGAGGCTGAGGACACTGGAGACTTTGATGACTAACTGAATTTCAGTGGGTATTGGAAAAAGACTTGAGAGCCAGATGTCAAGGCCACAGATGTCATTGAGATTGTTGTTGCTTCTGTGGTTTAATGAGCATCCTGTCTACAGTCTTATTGTCCCCTGAATCCTGCCCAAACTTGAGGACTCAGATCCACAGCCCCTGCCCCACGCTCTCACTCACAGCCCTTCATCTTTAGCCCAGGGCTGGAGCAATACCAGGGTCCTCTTTGGGCTGCATAAGGCAAACCACAGCGGGGTGCAACCGTCCATACAAACAGGAGGGCAGAGGAACGAGAACCTGTGGGGGCAGCATTCACAGAGGTGTGGCCTGCTGGAGAGCCTGGGTTAGAAAAGAGTAGATTTTAGGACATGTGGTGGCAAGAGCAATTAGTACTTTTATTTTAGGGAAAGACTTTTATTTTAGGGAAAGGCTTTTAGAACAAGGCTAGTTTTAGAACACAGCTAACTAGCTGTGACATGAAGTAATCAGCATTCTAAGTTTGTGGTTCTGAAGCCATGTTCAGCTGGTGCTATACTTGGAAATGATTTTTGGTTTTTTGTAGAACACTAAGAAGTAAGTATCATAGCACATGTATTGGAATGCAACATCACGAACTTTTATTTTAACTTATTTTAATTTTTGATAGTGTATGTCAGAGCAATTTGATTAAATTCATATATCAAAGATGGTAAATAAACTCTAATTCAGTGAGTGTCTAGAACACAATTGAAAAAGATTTTGAGGTCCAGTGGTAAAGAATTCACTGATCAATTACTAATGCCTGCCCTGGGCAGGACATAGGTAATGCTCCTACCATACATGTATTAACAGATCTCGAGCATGTTTCCATGAAACAGAAGCTATAGACTTAGCTAATTCCTACTTATTTTCAAGTTTTATAGAACAGAGGTTGGCAAACTATGAATTGCAGGCCAAATTTAGTTCCCCATTTGTCTTTGTAAATAAAGTTTTACTGAAACACAGCCATGCACAATCATTTACCTATCAGCTGTGGCTGCTTTCATGCTACAGGGGCAGAGGTGTGAAAGAGACCATATGGCCCACTAAGCCTAAAATATTTGCTATCTAGCCCTTTACAGGAAAAGTGTTCAACTCCTAAACTGTTAGGACAAACCAGCAGAGTTTACTCTTGCTAGGCCTTCTGAGCAGCCCAGTAACTATACGACACCACGCTTCCACAAGTAGATAATTTGAGAGCCACCATGTTGGGAGAATCAGTCTAGTGTCAAGAAGCCCATACGCAAACTAATAGGAGCATAGAAATGAAATAATATTTGGAACATGGAGAAAGAAGTATTAAATAGCATGAGTTTTAGGTTTTCCATTGCTCCACACTCTAGATGTTTCTCATGTGTGTATCTTACCTTATTCTCTCCTCTGGTGGAGAAAGGTCCATCTGGTTTGCATGGGTTTTTTTAAACAACAGAAGATAAATTCAATGTATCTTCATAGTAGATGTTATTTTTCTTTAAATGCTTTCTGTTGGAGGTGGGCAGGAGCTCCCTGGACTTTAGGTGCTATAGAGGAAAAATAGCAGTTCAGACTAGGTTTTCCCTAGAATCCTTACTGACTTATTTTCCTAGAATTATTTATGGAGTTCTCAGCAATGTGGTTCCTGCTAATGGGTCCACACTTCCCAGGCACACAAGTTTAGACACTTATTACTCACCTGTGGTGTTTCTGTAAGACAAAATGCCAAAGGTGAATGGTGAGAGAACAGGAAAGGGTCATAAAGAAGAGGCAGGTGGAACCACTGCCCTATTTATAAACCTTTACTGCTCTGCCCCCAGGGGAGTCAATGAGTTAGTTTATAGCAGGGATACCTCTATAAGAGCAGGACACAAGCCTCCCCCTTGCATCTTCCACATGCATCTAACGACGCCAAAAGCCCTGCTGCAGATAGATTCCCTTGTCACAGTAGCACAGAAGCAGTTACCCTGACAAGGCCTGGAACTGTTTGAGAACAAGAGATTAAAGGTGAGGAAATTAATTTGCAGAGTTGGAAATAATTACACAATCCAAATAACTCAGAGAGCTCTCAAATACCCAAAACATCTCATATAACATAGGATGAATCCGACCTCATTCCTTTGCCCAATCCTAAGCCCGCAACTGAGCCTCTGAGCTCAGCATCCAGCAGAACTCTCAGCAGGAGAGGAGAAGGGACCCGGGCTGCAGGCAAAAGGAGATTGAACCATCACTCTAAGCGTTAATCTAAACGAAGTTTCACAGTGCCCTGGGAAACAACTTCCTGCCTTCATTCAGTTCTAACTCCCCCTCTCTTGGCCTCACTTGAGTTCATTATCACAGCTCCTGTCTAAGAGACCCCATGTCAGGGGAAGCTAATGAAGTGCAGCAAGCAGGAGGCAGGTTGCTAGAGTAGCTTCGAGGGTGTGCACCAGAACCCAAAGACCAGGGTGCACCTCCCACTCTGTCGCGTTCTTTCCTGTATGATCTTGGACAGATAATGTCATTATCCCTGTGCTTCATGTTCCATTAAAGTGAATAGGATGATAGTATCTACAACATAAGATGGTTTTGGACATAAAGAGAGATTTGTATGGATAAAGCACCTGGCCAATTATAACAAGCTAGCATAGTGGGTATGGCCGTTATTATTTTACCACTCTCTATTAGTGAGTTCAGGAAGGATTACCCTAGAAAAATTGAACCCTCTGAACCTTCTTCATCTGTCCATCTGCATCTACACCTGAGTTATTGAATGTAGCTGGAGAAAAATACCCAACTGTGCTGACCAGCCTCATTTGAAATTCACGTCCAACCACTTCGAGTGTCCCCCGGTGCCCCCCAGCAATCCTACACTGTTTCCCAACCATGCCCCTCCCTCCTCACTTTCAGCTGATAACCTTGTTCCTTATTTCACTGAAAAAGAGAATGAGGAGAGAATTGCCACATAGCCCAGGGCTGCCCCTTTCATCTCGGAGTCTATTCAACACCCACCTGGCCAATTATAACAAGCTAGCATAGTGGGTATGGCCGTTATTATTTTACCACTCTCTGTATTAGTGAGTTCAGGAAGGATTACCCTAGAAAAATTGAACCCTCCGAACCTTCTTCATCTGTCCATCTGCATCTACACCTGAGTTATTGAATGTAGCTGGAGAAAAATACCTAACTGTGCTGACCAGCCTCATTTGAAATTCACGTCCAACCACTTCGAGGGTCCCCCGGTGCCCCCCAGCAATCTTACACTGTTTCCCAACCATGCCCCTCCCTCCTCACTTTCAGCTGATAACCTTGTTGCTTATTTCACTGAAAAAGAGAATGAGGAGAGAATTGCCACATAGCCCAGGGCTGCCCCTTTCATCTCAAAGTCTATTCAACACATCTGCTTGCAGAGACATCTCCAAATTATCGTACCCAAAAATGAACATGGTGTCTCCCTCCTTCCACTTGCTCAGGATAAAGATCTGGAAACCATCTTTGACTCCTGCTTTTTTTCCCCACACCTCAGAGTTGATCTAAGCCCTATCACTTCTCACTCCAAACAAGTGGAGAATCTGACCACTTCCTGCCATTGCTCTCACCCTGGCCCAAGCCATCATCTGTCACCCAGGTTACAGCTGGTCTCCCTGCCTTCGTCCTCACACCTTTACAATCTAGTGAAACCCAGCAGGCTAGAAGGCCTATGTGAACCAGTCACCTGCTCCCTCACCACCCCTCCACCACACTCTCTCCAGGACTTCTGCCTCTGAGCCTTTGCATTGGCTGTTCCCTATGTTTGGAAGGCCTTTCCCCCAGATACGGTTGTGGCTCATTCATCTCCTGCAGGCAGCTCCTCCCATGCTGCCTTACCAGGTGAAGCCTTGGCTACTCACCATACATACAACAGCACCTCCCAGATGTCCCAATCTCTTTTCCAGATGTTTTTGTTCTATGATTTTATCACCATCTAAGTGATCTATATTTACTTGGTCTCTCCCCTGATACGGGGTTGAAAATACCACAGGCTGTTTGGTTCACTGCTCTATCCCAAGCACATAGCAGGTATTCAACAAATACTTGTTGAATGGTGTTCTCAAAAGCCTGTGAGCAAATCAGCTTAGAAAATGGGAATCTACCACTTATTGGGCCTGTTCTATGCCACCGTCTATGCACACAAGCTTTTTTAATTCACGCTGGCCACATGAGAAGCTCAACAACCCATCCTAACATCCCACAGCTAGAAAGGGCCAAGCCCTGGATTCAGATCCAGTGCTACGTGATCTGAGGCATGTGTTCACTGAATTAACAGCTCATGTCAGCAGAGGAGGTGTCCTCAGAAATATCAATTTTTACAGTAATAACTGACCTTCTTGATATGTTTCCTCCCCAGGTTCATGACTACCTCCGCAGCAAGCTGTGCTCTCTCTATGAAAATGATTGCATTTTTGATAAATTTGAATGTGTGTGGAATGGGTCAGACAGGTAAGAAAGGCTGTGGTGGGACACCCTTCCAGAGGTGGACCCTCACCTAGAGGAGGCTCTGGGCACTTTATCCTAAGTGGAGTATAGCCAAAGGCAGGTCAGACCTGGCCAGGATGTGCTATGTCCTTGAGGTCCAGCCTGGGAAGAATGTGGTGAGACCCTTGAATCCTTTTTCAGGACTGGCACAGGTGACCATTTAATGTCAATAAAAAAGTCCTATCTTTTCCACATAAGATACCCCAGAGCTAGGTCAACATGCCGAAATGAAGATCACTTATAATCCGCCAGCAAATTCCAGCCTGAGCAGTTCAGATTACTGCAAAGTGGGCTTTCTAGATCAAAATCATCCCTTGAAGCTGCTAGTGTATACCTGGACAAAGGCCCTAGTGGTTCATTAGCTAAATTCTACTGACCTCATTTATCACATTCCTTCAAAGTGATTTATGACTGTTTTAAGGCCTTTGATTTCAACAATACTTCATATTACCTCCTAATAGTTCATTTTTAGTTTGACAAATACAGATGATTCTGAGTTCTGTGAGAACTAAGTGCAGGCTACCAGGGGCTGGTTTAGTTTCTTGATGAAGGTGACACCAATAATAATAATGTTTGGAAACATGGAAATTCTCTTATGGAAAGACACTCAGATTCAAGCTTATAGTGAGCACAAGCCATCTCTCTCTGCCTGTTTTGTGGCTTTCTTTGCCACTGACCCAAAATGAACCCCCTACTTAAAAGGATATTAAGGAGTCACCACATGGCAAAAGACCCAAGTCACACTGTCCAGTTGGTATAGGACAGAAAGTAAAGCGACTGAGACGTATGAACAAAATCCCCCAAGGGGAAAAAAAGCCAGCCCTATCGTCTTATTATTTATTTATATTTATAAACATTTATTCATTCATTGTTTATTATTAATAGATATAACATTATTTCTATGTTTATTGCTTCAATTTCCTTTCTATCTTAGCCTAGATTCAAAAACTACACTTATTTGGCACCCACTATGTTCCAGGCACCTTCACATGCATTATTTTATTTAATCCCACCCAGTCCAACGAGGTTGTTTTCATCATCCCCACTTTACAGTTGAGGAAACTGAGGCTTAGCAAGATAAGGCAACCTGCCCAACCTCATAAACTAGTAAGTAGTAGAGACAAAAGTAAGAAGTTTTGAGTTTGAATTCTAAGATCAACATCCTCTCTATAACATCACAATTGGAAATTTTATTTCTGGTTCAGATAAGGTTGAGATCCACCCCCCGCCAAAAAAAAAAAAAAGACTTTCTCTTACTTGTTTAAAAATAAGTCAGGGCAGGGTGGGGGAAGTGAGTATCTGTGCACGGGAAGCCGTGAGGCCTCGGGGCTGCATGCTCTTGCCCTGGAGTCAGGCACAGGTAGATTTGAGGCCTGACTTTGCCGCTTATAGCAATGGGACCCTGTGCAACTGACTTCTCTGAAAATCCCTCGCGTTGGAAGTTGAAGTGAGAGCACAGAGGTAAAGCCCTCAGCGCCCAGCCTGGCAACGTAATAACCATTCACACTAGTATAAAGATAAATACAGTTCATGGACAAAATCTAACTTTGATTAATTTGCCTGGCACAGCTGACAAAGTACCCAAAACAAGCAGAGAATCTGACGACTTCCCACCACTGCTCTCACCCTGGCCCAAGCTGTCATCTGTCACCCACGTTACAGCCAGTCTCCCTGCCTTCGTCCTCGCCCCTTTACAATCTAGAGAAACCCAGCAAGCTCAGTGGTCCTTTCTGTGATGCTTCACCTTACACAGAGTAGAGGGCCTGAGTGAACCGGTCACCTGCCCCCTCACCACCCCTCCACCACACTCCCTCCAGGACTTCTGCCTCTAGGTCTCTGCATGGGTTGTTCCAAGCCAGCCTCTCCGGTGGGGATGCCCCCATGGGACCCCCTCACCACCCCTCCACCACACTCCCTCCAGGACTTCTGCCTCTAGGTCTCTGCATGGGCTGTTCCAAGCCAGCCTCTCCAGTGGGGATGCCCCCATGGGCGTGAACCGGTCACCTGCCCCCTCACCACCCCTCCACCACACTCCCTCCAGGACTTCTGCCTCTAGGTCTCTGCATGGGTTGTTCCAAGCCAGCCTCTCCGGTGGGGATGCCCCCATGGGATGGTACTTAAGGAGCCCTTGCAGATCCCTCACCCAGGGTCTAGCTCTCTCCCTCTCAGCCTGTCACCATGTCTGAAATGTCACCATTAAAGATTCAGTGCCTTGCCTCTGGAGGGTTTTAGGCATTCACTGCTCTCCTGATTGATTGTAGATATCCCTGAGAATGGATAACTCCTGTAAAAATGTACAAACCATCTGTCCATCTACTACAAAATCTTATTTCACCATCTCAAATCCTTTTAAAATTGAATTTGGTTCCTCTCTCCGTGAGTAAGACCATGATGACATGTATTTTATAGATAAGTTTTCTGGAAGGGTTGAATTTAGAGCTAGTTCTTAGAAGGGGAGAGGACACCCCAGGGTCAGTGCACTGTGCTACTGGCATTTCTCCCACCGTGCTGATGCATGGAGTCCTAGAGGCCGGACAGCCCAGGAACCCCCTACAGCAGCTGTGCTTTCACGACCTCATTCTAGTCTCTCAGTCCTGATGGCAGGTCGGTAGGGCTGGATCATTAAAACCACTGGATTCCTTTACTGAGCCAAAGAACCAAAAGGAATCTATTGGACAAAAGTAAATAATTAGGAGGGTTATTACCATCCTTCATGCCCAAGCCCAACCAAAGAGCTTCTTGCTCTTAGTGATTCAAATGGAAGTCAGCACCCACCCTGCAGAGCCTGTTTGGTTTTATTGTTTTTAATAAAACCAGTGGTGCCACAAGCTGACCACGGGTGTGGTGGTGTTTGCTCCAGAAGGACACAATCAGGATATGTTACTACCTTTCTCCGTAACACTCAGTCACTCCCTATTTCCTCTCTACTTTGCAGTGTCATCATGACGGGCTCCTACAACAACTTCTTCAGGATGTTTGACCGAAACACCAAACGTGATGTGACCCTTGAGGCCTCAAGGGAAAACAGCAAACCTCGGGCTATCCTCAAACCCCGAAAAGTGTGCGTGGGGGGCAAGAGGAGAAAAGACGAGATCAGTGTCGACAGTCTGGACTTTAGCAAAAAGATCTTGCATACAGCTTGGCATCCTTCAGAAAATATTATAGCAGTGGCGGCTACAAATAACCTATATATATTCCAGGACAAGGTTAACTAGGAGGACAAGTTATTACTTAATAATCTCACATACTGAATACTAGTCAAACGAGTTTTTAATGTTTCTTTGGGTCTTCATTCGATGATACATTTGATTTTAATTTCCCTATGCAGAAAACAATTGGAATAGAATAAAAAGGAGTCCAACTTTCCCAGCTCCCCAGTTCTGAGAAACCATTGTCAAACCCAACAGGTTTGGGACACTTCTGTTTAGAACTGAAAGCTGCCAGCTAACAGTAATTCTTCCATAGTTGACTGGAATTTCTGATGCTTTTATTGCCCAGTTTTCTCTGGTGGGTCCAGTGTTTTGTTTCTAGGTGTCTGCTGCGATAAAATGAGGTTGTCTGTAGTATTTAAGGAGAAGAGAGGTTTTTTTTTAAATTAAGCAATTCCATTTGATTGAAAATCAACAAAAAATAAACACCGTTTACTCTTAGACAAATCCTCCTTGTTTTGCGAAACATCAGAACTTGTCAGTATCTCCTGCCCATCCTTCACCTTTTTTTTTTAATTCCCATTTTCCACTTTCTTTTTAACAATTTCATTTGAGCCAGAAATATCTTTCCCCAGGCTGAGAAGAGGACACAGAATGAAAGGGAGGCGAGCGTCAATACTGCTGGACTCTTTTTGTAAGGGCCATAGAAACAGCCTGAGAATTTGGCTAGGAAATGCCATGAATGCTTCAGGGGACATAAAGAGAACACTTTCTGCACAGTCTTCTCAGAGTTTGTTAGCCTGGCAAGGCTTTGTGGGGCCAGATTCCATCTGCTGCTTCGTTACTCTTGCTTTTTGTCCTTTTAAATGGCTCCCTATAACCCTCTACTTAAGTGTTCGATAGCTTTTTCTCTTCAACCTTTTCTAGCTTATTTATTAAAGGCTGAGTCCTGGTTGCTTATTATCCGATGTCCTAAATGAAGCAGTAAGTTGAACACAGGGGCACCACCCCTGGCTCCCTGAGAAAGGCTGGTCTGTTCTTTCGGGGTGTGTCTTCTGAGCAGCCCCCTCTCCTCCTCTTGGTCCTGGTAACCAAAAGTAATAATCCATCAATCTCCATTGTACCTAGAACAAAAATGGCCAATAAAAGTGCTGATTTGTAAAGTCTAATCAAGCATGTCTAAGCCCCCAAAGCTCACCATCTGGAAAAATAGACTGGGGGGCTCTCCTCCTACAAAAATGAAATGTGGGGGGATCAAGAAGCGGTGACATCAGAGCGAAGGAGGTCTGATTGAAGCTGTGGGGGCTGCTTCATGCTTCCCCCAGTTGGGGATTCAGACTTATAACTTCTTGAAAGCCACTTCCAGAAGGTTCTATATGGCACACCTCTGGGAAGGGCACTAAGTGAATTCAAGGGATTTATAAATTTGGAGAGGAGGCATAGGGAGTGGGTGTCCAGAAAGCTGGGTCTGGGTTCATGTCTCTGTATCTTGTCTTGATGATGCATTTCCTCTAACTAACTTCCACTGAGTGAATGGGAAATGGCTTGAGATGAGTGTTTTTCATTGAAAGAGGAATTTTCTTTCAGTTTGTGGATTTATCAGAAGTCCCAGCTTTCAAGTGTAATTTGCTTTGAGGAGAAAAACATAGTCAAAGAATCGTATTTGTCTCACTTCTAAGCTACTATTCACTTAATAACAGCTTTGGGGGAGGTAAATAACTATCTACATAAGTAAAAACAATTTTGTGACACACAGCCTGATTTCCTGAACATTACAACATGGAAGAGGTACAGCTCAAAATCGAGGGAGCCTGGGGACGAAGATGTGACTTTCTCAATGTCTCTTATTTTTCCTGCAATGAAATCCTCTCCTCTGGCATTGCAAGTAAAATGGCTCAGGTGGAAACTGTCTGGGCAGGATTTCTGGCCTGACTTGGACAATGTTCTTGAGGAGACCTGAGAGTCAGAAACTTGTCCAGCTCATAGAGAATTGTGCTGTGGTCGGAGGATCACTGGGTTATGTCCTAAGTTTACTGTTAACTACCTCAATGGACTTTTCTCCACTTCTCTGGGACTCAGTTCTCTGTCTGTACTAGGTGGCAGGTTGGGACCAATCATTGTTACTCAAACTTAAGCATCAACTCACCCCTTAACATTTATGTAAGGCACATTTCCTTAAAAGCAAGACTTAGCCTCCTCCAAAGAAATAATATTCATGAAATCGCAGTTCTGATGTGCCAGGTTTGTGTTTTGGGGGAGTTTTGTTTGTTTGTTTGTTTGTTTGTTTTGGCAGCTGGCCAGTACAGGGATCTGAAGTGAGCTAAGAGGCCAGCCTGGTTCTTCACATGTTGGTGTCAACTGTGCTCCCCAGAACTCACGTGAACAATTCTGGTCACGGTTTAAGGGGTTCACAGGCCCCCTGCAGTAGACTCCAAATAAAAGTCCCTACACTAGTCCAGCACCTTCTGCACATATACACACAACCTGAGACCCAGAGAGTAGGGAGAATTTTCCAGACAGCAGCAAAAACACAGGGCAGCCTTCTTCTCCTTCATCCTATATGAAGAAGGCCTCAGAGCAAACATCCAAGACTCCGAGCCACGAGCAGGAGGGGAAGGCCCTAGAGACAGGCCTTGGGAGCAATAGCCAGCATGTTTCACCAGTCATCTGCTCTTTGCCTGGTGCTGAACTACGTACTGCACATTTGTGATCTCCCTCAGCCACCGTGCTGGTGATATTTCTTAGTTGGCCACATACAGAAGTCAGTCTCTTTTCTAGCTGATGCTAAAAGCACTTAAACTGATTTGCCAGCTTTCCAACAGTTTGTTCAGTTCTAAGGACCCTGCCCTACTTTCTACTGCAAGGCCTGCTGCTTGGTAAGAGCCGTCATGTTACAACTGGAGGATTCAGTTGAATTAAGGAACATGAAAGCCACACTCCCCTGGGCTTTTATTAAAATCATCCTAATGCAACATTCAGTTCTTGATATTTAAAAACAAGCAATTCCAAAAGCTTTGGCAGACATCCATGCTTTCTCGTCAGGAGGAGGAAAACGAGTCAGAAGAAATAAAGAAGGAAGACACCAGCCAGCATCCAGGAGAGAGGTGCACACAGGTAGAGGGGCAGTAGGAACCAGCTTACCTCTCAGCTCCTCAAAGTCTGGCTCATGCCTTTACTCTTCTATTGGTTTAAAGCATCATAAAGTAATAAGAGCAACAGCACTCGCCGAGGACATGCTAGTGTCTCAGCATTATCTCCTCACCTCCTCACCTTAACCCCATGATGCCATTATTACTCCCATTTGCAAATGAGGAAGTAGACTCAAGTTGCCAACTAGCCAAGGGCACATGAGCAGTAAGAGATGGAACCAGGATCCAACTGAAGGTCTCTGACTCTAAAGCCAGAGCTGTTAAATACTGGTTCAAATACCTGCTAGTAGCTAACATTTATTCAGCATTTATTATGGGCCAGGCTTTGTTCTACAAATTTCACATGTATTAGTTCATTTACTCCCAAATCATTCGTACACACACACACACACACACATATATATGATGGTACTTCAAAAAGTTCATGGAAATGTTAGTATTTTTTAATTCTATTTTTGTCATGAACTTTTTGAAGTACCCTCCAATATAGACAGAAGTTACAGATTAGAAAACGAGTACCAGTAATGACCCACACGTTCATCGACATTAAAGATTCATTGATTACCTGGGATGTGTCAGGCAGCAAGGCACTAGGCAAGGGGCTAGAGTCACTTAGATGTACAGTAGGCCCCCTTATCTGTGGTTTTGCTTTCTGTGGTTTCAATTACCGCAGTCAACTGTGATCCCCAAAATAGGTGAGACCAGTACAATAAGATATTTTGAGAGAGAGACCACATTCACATAACTTTTGTTACAGTATATTGTTATGATTGTTCTATTTTATTACTGGTTATTGTTAATTTCTTATGCCTAATTTATAAATTAAACTTTATCATAGGAATCTATGTATAGGAAAAATCATAGTACATAGGATTTGGTACTGTGTTCTCAGGCATCCATTGGGGTCTTGGAAAGTATCCCCAACAGATAAGGGGGGATGACTGTATGAGCCCCAGCCTCGCCCTGGGAAAGACGGCAGTCACATAGGAGTGATGTGTATTTTGTAAACATTTACATACAATGAGGTATGTACAAAGTGCAGAAGGACTGAAGAGGAGGACATGGTTAATCAAGGAGCTATCGATAAGAAAAGGTTTCTCAGAATAAGTGACACCTAAGCAGTTTTAAAGCAGTCCGCTCAGAAGACAAAGCATAATACAGCATTTCCAATAGAACAACATACGCTGGGAACTGGAGCAAGAACAGGTTTGGGATGGGAGCAGGAGGCCAATGTTTCTCTCTTTCCATTAGAAACAGATTTTTGATTTGCCAAAACCAGCCCACCCCCTCTTTCTTTCATTCACCCAGTAACTAGTATGGATTAAGCCCTTGTATCCAAGCACTGTCTTTAAATGTAAAATAGATGGAAGGAATAAAAGGAAACCAATATTTACTGGGCAGTTCTGTGATAGGCATTGGGCTAGGCACTTTTTAAAATCATTACAATCACTTGATGGTAACTATATTATTCTATTTCTATAGTTGTGACACAGCCACGAGTTTTATCTAGATCTGTCCTGTCCTAGATCCTGTATCTCTTCCATCACAGTGATCGGTAGAAACTTTGGCTTGTTTATTTTCATTAGTGAGGATACTCACAAGCATACCATATCTCTGTGAGTAAATACTGCCTGACAGCTGACCAGGAATACAAATTTAGCCTGTCACCAAAGCAGAGGGTAAAGTCAAGTGGCTCACAGAGGTCTCCAACTGCTGACCCTGACCTTATTATTGTCGATTAACCATCCCCCAATTTAGATCTTCCATGCTCCACTGGTTAAACCGCTAGTGGCAGAACCAACATGATTTGCTGTCACTGCCAATTTCTGCCTCAGTTACCGTCAAAACAGTGATCCCTGTCAGGCCAGAAACAGTGTCTTAGCTACTGCTAAGCCAGATCCCAGTCCACCCCTACTCCCCAATCCCTGAAAAGTCAACCTTGGTTTTCTTGGATGGACAGCTCCCACCGAAGCCCTCCCTGCACACCCACCTCAGCACTCATTTTGGATTCTATCTTTGGTCAGAGTGGGAGCGGAGAGAACCTTTCTCCAGAATGCATCCTAGTACAAAAACCCAGAGACCACAGGGAAGTGGGACCAGCCATAAGTGCTGGGACTCTTGCTCTGGTTAGTTAGTGATGTGCTGCACCCTTCCAGCCAGGGTAGTACATTCTTGTGGGGGTCAAGGAGGATGGCAGGGAGGCTGGAGTAGAACTGAGGGAGGGACTGCCTCCTTGGCAAAAGGAAAAGCAACATCTTGACACTCAATAGTCACTCAGTTGGGTGAATTCTATTGATTCATTTGTGTACTGTTTAATGATTTATCGTGTACTGCCTGCCAAGCCCTGTGCTAGGGTGCTCTGTGGAAGCAGTAGAGACAGCTCCTGTCTTCATAGAGCTTACAGCATAGTAGGGGGTATGGACAAGCTTTACAGGCAATGGCAGCAGTTGAATGTCTTGGTTAAGAGCCCAGGTGTCCAAGCCTGCCAACTGGACAAGCTTTACAGGCAATGGCAGCAGTTGAATGTCTTGGTTAAGAGCCCAGGTGTCCAAACCTGCCAACCTGCTTACTTGCTTGGTGTGAAATCTGAGCTCCATCTCTCAAAAGCTGAGCAACTCTGCACAAATGACTTAACCTCTCTGTGTCTCAATTTCCTTATTGATAAAATAAGGATAAAAATGACAGCTATGTCATAAAACTGCTGAGAAGACAGGATGATTTAATACACACAGGTCTTAGAAGGGTACCTGGCCCACAATATGCACTCAATGAACGTTTATTGCTACGGTTCTGCTAGTGCTACAAAACGGCGTGATATGCACTGTAATGGGTACCTCAAGGTGCCAGGAGAATGCAAAGAAGCACCTCATCTAGACCAGAAGCTTCCCGAGGAGGCGATCTAATGTGATGCTGAAAGATTCCCAGACAAGAGAAAGGAAAAGAATATTCCAAGCATCAGGATAGGACATGTGAAGACAAAACATCATATGGTGTATTAAAGGAGTTTACAATATTCTGGTATGACTGGCGTATTAATCAGGGTTCTCCAGAGAGACAGAACCAATAGGATATGTCTATAAATATATGAGAGGGGATTTATTAGGGGAATTGGCTCATATGATTGTGAAGAGTCCCACAATAGGTTGTCTGCAACTGGATGCCGGCAGTGTGGTTCAGTCCAAGTCCAAAGGCCTCGGAACTAGACAAGCTGATGGTGTCCATGGTGTAAATCCTGGATGCCAGTATCATTGGGGTAAGTCCTGGAACCAAAAAGCTGAAGAGTCTCAAGCTCTGATGTCCATGGACAGGAGAGCAGAGTGTATCCCAGTTCCAGCAGATAGAGAAATTTGCCTTCTCTCTCCATTTTTGTTCTCTCCAGGCCTCCAGTGGATTGGATGGTTCCCAACCATACTGAGGGTGGATCTTTCCCATCCAGTTCACTCAGGCTCTCATACTAATCTCTTCTGGAAACATACTCATGGACACACCTAAAAAGATAGCTTTATCAGATTTCTCAGTATTCCTTAGTCTGATCAAGTTGACACCTAGAATTAACCATCACAACTGACTAGTAAAAAGCAGGAAGGCAAACCAAAGGAAGTAAGGGACATAAGGTGGAGGGACACTATGCATGATCTGAAAAATAATAATGCATGGGCTTAGTGAGGTCCACACATCGGGGCTTTTCCAAGAGTAAGGCTATGAGCTGCTCAATTGAGGAACTATGGTTTCCATAACTTAGCAAATATTATTAGTCCAGGCATAGGGGATATATTGATAAGCTCAGCTCACGTGTTGCCTCCTCAGAGAGGCTTGTCCTGATCACCCTAAGCTCCATGAAGACTGAGATATTGTTTAGTCCACTCTTGTATCGCCAGAGCATAGAGCAGTGTCTGGCTTGTAGCAGGTGCTCAACAAATATTTGTTGAATGAGTGAACACATAAATGAGTGAGGAAGTCAGGCACAGCCCCTGCCCTCAGGAAGCTTACAAGATTAGCAGTGTGCTATCAGGAATTTGAATAAAGGAGAACCTGGTATATAGGGATCCAAATGGTATCACAGGACAGCTCAAAGGAGTCAGGGAATTTCTTAAAAAAAAAACAGAGCCAGTGAGCCAAGCTGCATTAAGAGCAAGCAACTGAGCTCAGATTGCAGCATTAGTTAATAGAGCACATGTGTCCCTGCCTGATGCATTACCCTCCCCACAGTAGTTAGCCTTCTGGGACCCTACAAAGCATGCAGAAGGGTTGACAGCTTACAATCAATACCATGTTCACTGATGCAGGGAGCAACATTATCACATCCAAGATATTACCCCCACATCCCAGCTGCAGCACTAAATATTCCCCATAACAAGGCTAAGGGAAGTGACAAGAGCTATTATTCTCAACCCTCCCACACTTAGAAGCAAGAGGTGAGACAAGGGAAGCCAGTTCTCCAAAGAAATCGCTCAGAGCTGAGCACGTGCCTAATACGGCAAGACAGGGACAGGAGAAGGTTGGCATTGTTGTTTGCTTGGGTGTCCGCAATCTAGGAGGGGAGGTCCTGGGGGCAGCCCAGAAGTACCACAATAAATTGGAGGGGTGTGGACAATAGGGTCAGTGGGGATGTGTGAAGTGTGGATGCTGCTTTCTATTCTACATGCCAAAGTCACTCCAATAAAAAAACTTGACTTTCCTTAATGTGGCTTTCTTATTTCAGCTGCTCTGACGGTGGCATAATTGAAAGTCATATTTCATACAAGCGACTGGTTAGCAACTCCAAATGCAGGTGGCTTATGAACAGTCAGCCTGAATTTATCAAAGAGAACAGCAAACAATTCCAGTCGCATGTTAAACACAATCTATTTCTCAGTGAAGGAATGTAGTCAGTCATATTACATGCTCGCCATGATACAGTGCTACTAGAATGGTTCTTCAGCCTATGATGGGACTCTAATAGGAAGAAGGCAGAGGGTGGGAGACTGGGGTTGTTTTCTTAATTCAATGGTGCATTTATTTAATAGGGAGGCTCCACGTTTCAACCCCTCATTTCCTCTCTGACAAGATAAGGGACATAGCTCTTATTTTTCACATTCTTTTTGAAAAGGCAGAAAGGTTAATCAGGTATGCTTGTGATGTTTCTTGATGAAAGAATCAGCTGAAACTCAAAGATGAGTACATTCAATGAAGATGGGACAGATGCCATAGAAACTGATAAAGTGTCCATCATGGAACAAGAAAGCTCAGTTCAAAAAGCTGGCTCTTCCAAAGTACAAAAAGAATGTCCCATTTCAGGAATGAAATATGGATCAAAGCAGCTCTTCACTTTGACCAGCACAGAGATGATTAACTCCATCAGTCTCAGATGAGTCCCCCTGTGTCCTAAGAGATATTCTGGGCAGGCTCCAGCAAGAACAGTGATTACAGCTTTTCCTTGTTCTCTAGCATTAAACAAATTCTTCTTAACATGACATCACAAACACACACACACACACGCACATGCACACACACACACTTGTTCTCTAGCATTAAACAAATTCTTCTTAACATGACATCACAAACACACACACACACACACACACACACATGCACATGCACACACACACACACACACAGCCTTCATATCCCATTAACAGACTCTTCTCTCAGAGAATCATCTCCAAATTCATTATCCTTCCTATAGAATTGGAGGATGCTTCCCAGATGCTTAAAGACACAACCTGGAAATGAGAATGTAAATTTTTTTTATTTTTCATTTTTATTTTTATTTTTTATTTACATCAGGACTGGGGATCCATTTACAAATTAAAACTCCACTGGCTTGGTTGATAATAAGGTTATATGACTCCACATAAGACTGTAGTGGCCTCCTTTTTCACCTGCTCATTATTATAGAACTATCCAGCGATGAGCAATAACTGAACGTTATTGCTTTTGGAGACACTGCAACTTACTAAAGCAATATCAAGACCAGAAAGATAGTGCCAACTTTCCAAAGTTACATGGGGAGTTACTCCAAGGTCAGGAGAGAAACCAGGTCTCTTGAACTTATGAAGATTAGTTTTATTTTATTGTTATGGTGGTTGTTTTCCATTTTTCCATGTGCCTAAAACCAATGGGTCAACTCAAACCTAGGGAAAGTTCTTGATAAGTAGTTTTAATTCCTATTCAAGGAACATTCAAACAATTATTCCATACCTGATCATGTGACACAGAGTAAGCTGCAGATAAACAAGACATAGTCCCTGTCCTTAATGAATACAGTCTAATAGGAAATGTCA
The DNA here is from genome assembly GCF_000696425.1 of Galeopterus variegatus. Lineage (NCBI taxonomy): Eukaryota > Metazoa > Chordata > Mammalia > Dermoptera > Cynocephalidae > Galeopterus > Galeopterus variegatus. The sequence continues at coordinate 29,647 of NW_007726573.1, forward strand.
TTCCAAACAGATCGTTTAAATACAACATGGTAAATGCTATAGCAAAGATATACATAGGTTATCATGGGTATGCAGAGCTAGAACATCCAATCTCCTGGAGGAAACGCAAGTGAGTTAAATCCTAAAGATGACAGGGGCCAGCCGTAGAAGAACAAAGATGCGTGGTTGAAAGGCACCACCTTTTTCTGAGTATTACAAGAAGTTTGATGTTGCTAAAAGGAAAGACTCTTGGTTCGAGTGCTGGTGAGGTAGCAGAGACCAGACTGCAGAGGGCCATTCAGAGAGTGTAGATGTCACTCAGTAGGCTATGGATTGCTGCTAGAAGATTTTACAGGGAGAGTTGACATAGCTGGAATTACATTTCTGAAGATCGCTCTGGCAACTGTGTAAATGATACATTTGAAGTGGACAAGACTCAAGGCAGGGAGCCTACTTAGGAAGCTATTGAAGTGGTCCAGGAGAGACATGATAAGAACCTGAACTAGGGGTGGAGGAAAAGCTGAAGAGGTAAAATCAATATAACTTAGAGAGTGATCTGATGAGCGCTAACAAAGAAAGGGACACTAATAAAGATGCCTAGGTTGGTAGCTAAGATGATAAGCAACGGCATGAACAGAGATAGAGAATAAAGAAACAGGAGTAGGTTCGATAGGGAGGAAAAGAGGAAGATGAGGAGTCTGATTTTGGACATATTGAGTATGAGCCAGTTGAGCTAGGAATAGGGTAAAGGTTCAACTTCTCTCCTTTTCCTTCAAAATGTTTCCTTATTCTCCCACTTCCAATGATCTTTTTCTTAACAGTTCTGAGAAAGAAAAATCATTAATTAGCATCCAGCCTCTAGTGGGAGGTGTGGGGGGGTGGAAAGTAAAGTCTCCCCAGATCTCTGGGCACTTTCCTTATTCTCCCACTTCCAATGATCTTTTTCTTAACAGTTCTGAGAAAGAAAAATCATTCATTAGCATCCAGCCTCTAGTGGGAGGTGTGGGGGGGTGGAAAGTAAAGTCTCCCCAGATCTCTGGGCACATGACTGGACTATTTCCATCCAATATTTCCATTCACAAATATTCCCATTTACCTCTTTAAATAGGAAAATGCACTAAACAAGGCATTATTAATACAGCCAACATTCACTACCCAGAATTCTGCCCTTTCTACAGTAAACTCCTTCCATGTGTTCTTAGGGAGCAGTATGCTTTCCTGACTGCCAGCAATGTACCTTGAATGACACTGCCTCACTCCTACCTCCAGGAATGGAGCAGGGGGCCTGGGCCAAGCCAACAAGCCCCGGCTATGTTCAGAGATGACCTAAATCACAGCAAGCATGACTCAATTCTAGAGCTTCAAGCAATCAGAGAATTAGATGTGCTCTTTCCTGGTGAATGTGAGCAAAAAAGGATCAGGAACCAGAGCAGCTGCAGCTCTCTTGCCACCTACGAATGAAGCCTACGAATGACAGAATCCAATATAGCATTAGTGGTTTAGAGCAGGAGTCAGTAAATTCTTCCAATAAAAGGCCACCCAATTCTGTCATTGTAGTGTGAAAACATCGATTAATATACACAATAAATGAGTGTGGCTGTGTGTTCCAATAATTTTTTTTTTAAACAAAAATGGACGGGCAGCATTCGGCACACAGGCTGTAGTTTTCCAAAACTCTGGTTTGAGCCTAGGCTCTAGAAACAGACCAACAGATTCTAATCGTGGCTCCATCACTTGCATAGTCCTGAACAAGTTACTTAATCTATGTCTCACTTTCCTCACCTATACTATAAATGGAAATGATAATACCACCACCAACTTCATAGACCCATTATGAAGATTAAATCAATTAGTAAATGTAAAGTGCTTAAGCCAGTGCCTGGAACACTGAAGGGCCACATATGTTAGCTGCCATTACCGTTATCATCATGATCATTATCAACAGTTCCAAGTCAGAGAAACCCAGCCTTGTATCATTTGAGTCCTAGGTCAAAATAGGCCAAAAGCCCTTAGCCTGAGTCATTCAGTGACAGGAAGTAATTTTTTTTTCTTTTTTTTGGGTGGCAGGCCAGTATGGGGATCAAACCCCAGACACCAAAAAGTAAATTTTTTTACTTTCCTTTTGCTCCTAAAAGCTCTAGGAACCCCCATTTTTGCTTAAACCAGTTTGAGTTGGTTCTCTGTTTTATATCTGAAATCATCCCATTTGACTGAATAAATTAAATCAGGGCAGGCATGACAATGGCCTAACACCCATGATGTAACTTCACTCATTTCTGCACCCATCACAGATATCACCGATCAATCACCACGTTGTCTCTCATTGAACCCAGAGCCTCAAACATGTTTTTCCCCCAAAACAGGACTCTCAGCAGTCTCTATCAATCAGTCAAGTCATCATCAATTACCCCCAAGGCCTAAATCCATACAAGTTTATGTCCCGTACCTTGTTCTTAAGTAAAGCAAAGGAGAGCACTGACGAGTTCGCTTAGGACTTACTCTAGGCATCTCCCCTGGATGCCAAGTGGTTCTTGGAGTTGTCACCACCATCCTGGGAAGACCTTTGCCTGATCAAATCCCAAATGGACATTTCAATTCCTTGGCATAAAATAGAAAATTAATTCACAAAACATTTGTAAGGGACACATATGGTTTTGAGAGTTTGTGCCAGAAATCTGGGAAGTTGTGTCCTCAAAAAATATTGGGGTATAGAAATAGCTGTAGACTGGCAGAAAGTATAAGTGTGGCTGGAATCCCCCTGTATTAGCCCATTTCTGTTTCTTATAACAAAGTACCTGGAACTGGGTAATTCATAAGAGAATTAAATTTATTGCTTACAGTTTCAGAGACTGGAAGTCCAAAGTCCATGGAACACATCTGATGAAGTTTTCTTTGGTGGTGGCTTTACAGCAGTGCAGGGGTCTCACATGGAAGAAAATGGTGGAGCAGAGAGAGAGAGAGAGAGAGAGAGAGAGAGAGAGAGAGACTCTCCGGTGCTCTCCTTTTAAAGCCCTCAGAACCACGCCCCTGACCACCATTATTAATCCATGCACTGTGGCATGGTCCTACAGTCTAATCACCTCTTGAAGGCCCCACCTTTCAATTACCATAATAGGATTTTCTACCCTCTTTACATTGTCACAGTGGGGACTAAGTTTTGGGGAGACATTCAACCCAAAGCACCCCCAAAGACACTGGTGAGAAGAATTGTGAAACTAGCTTATGACTTTCCCTTCCATACTCTCAGCCACATATTCAGTCACCTCCCAGAGTCTTATGACTTTCCCTTCCATACTCTCAGCCACATATTCAGTCACCTCCCAGAGTCTTATGACTTTCCCTTCCATACTCTCAGCCACGTATTCAGTCACCTCCCAGAGTCCCTGGACCAGGCATCTCAAGTCTTCATGACATGTTTTCAGAATAGAAATCAGTAGTGCTAGAAACCTCCCTATGTGGACACGTTTTGGGGTGTTTACTCAGCTCACCCCCTAATGATGTGTCCCCTCCTCTTACAAAGGCACACCCCTGGCTGCCATGATTTTACTCTTTACCCCCATCTAGTGGTCATAGCTGCATAGACCAGAGTATTGCAAAAGACCTTTGAACAAAGTCTGAATCATACTTGGAAGTTAAAAGATCGCGGTTCAGTTTAGGTTGGTTTCTTGCAGATGGCAAAAAGCTGAGAGCTGAAGGCAGGTGATCAACAGCTGCTATGTGAACAACAGCCGTGCCTACCTACAAGTTGTTTGTTACCAGTCCATGAAAAATTAAGGACAACAATTGAGAGTAAAAAAGCACTCAGGAATCTTTATAACACTTCGACAGTAATTTTTTGTCTATGGAAAATAATAATAAAAATTAGGGCTTGTTTTAATTTTGGTATAATTCATTTTTACTGTGTTTTAGCACAGATAATTTGAGAATTACTGGATTTCAAACAGGCACAAGTGGATCTGCAGAGAGAAAAGGTGGCGGCAAATGTTTACAAAGGGGTTCCTGGAGCTTGATGACAGCCATGCCCTTAGGTTTCAAAAAACACTCCTGATCCTCACACTGAGTGTTTCTTTTTTGCTTAAGCTTGCTCAGGCAATTTTATGGGCCTTAAAACTAGAGTCCTGGGGGCCGGCCCGGTGGTGCACTGCTACAGTGCGCCGCTTGGGAGCACGGTGGCGCTCCCGCCGAGGGTTCGGATCCCACATACAGACCGGTTCCTGCTCACTGGCTGAGCGAGGTGTGGGAGCAACACCAAGGGTTGCGATCCCGTTGCCGGTCCCAGTCCGGTACGGGCACGACACTGAGGGTTGCGATCCATTGCCGGACACGAAAAAAGACAAAAAGGAAAAAACAAAAAACTAGAGTCCTAATGAATATATGCACACCAGTCTCTGGAGGTGAAAAGCCCTACTAGTTTTCATCCTTGTTCCCCAAGTAGTTCTAACCTGAGACTCCATCTCAAACCAATCCAAAGCAACGTTCAACTTTCCATCATCCTTGGCTAGATCCCTAATTCTAAAATAAAACGGTTCCTTATGTAGGAACGATGGAAAAGAACTAGATGAGTTAGTCAATAAGTAAGTATGGAGAGCCTGCTATGTGCTCTCACTGAGTGAACAAGTACAAGCAGGTCCACAAAGGCTTGCCATAGGACATGCTCATAGTGGGAGGAAAGAAGCAATAAACAAATTTTCAAAAAATGTAGTTTCATAGAGTTATACATGCAAGGAAGGGAATTATATATGGCCAGAAAAACAGACCAGCCACTCAGAACTAACAGATAAGGCAAGAAGGAAGGTGAGGCAGAGGAGACAGACTGATAATTATAATCAATATCATTTACGAAGGGCTTACTCTGTGCCAGGCACTGCTAAGTATCTTAAATACCCTCACATCAAACCTATGAGATGATGTTGCTATCCCCATTTTACAGATGGGGAAATAAGTTCAGAGAAGTTCCTAACACCTGGGAAAACATGAAAGCAGTGCATAAACCTAAATCGATCTTATTCCAAAACTCAAACTCTTTACTCACGGAAAGTAACAAAACAACAAAGTGAGTGTTCATTGTGGTCATTAGAGCCGTCAGGCTCAGCCATTCTTGCTTCCTGGCAAAAGAACCATGAATACCCTCAAAGACATGCTCCCTTCCAAAAATCAAATGCAAGGACCTTCTCCACTCCATGAGGCTGGCCTGTATTTGTCAGTAGAAACCAAGAGTAGCTAAGTGCTTTGGGCCACATAAAAGATATTTTTGTAGAAATCATCTCACAAAATGGAACAAGAAAGGTTTGATCTTATGACATTATTTCCCCAAACAGTGGCAGAGAATTGCTGTAATTTGAACAGCTATTGAGTGAGTCATTGAACATCTGAGCTGCATTTCCAACAGCCAGAAGAGCCCCAGACTCAGATCTTTCTTATGGATGCTAACCAATCCATCACAACATGCCCCTTTAAGCCCAGTCTTAGGCCCCATCCTCCCTCTCCCTAGGGCGTACCTCTCACCCTCCCTCTCATTCTCTTGATAGGTTACTGTACATGTTTTCTAATAACAGTTTCAGGTGGCTGAAGTCATCCATCTTTCTGGGCCTTATAGGTAAGAAGATTCTGAATGCAGGTCTCCATAACCAGCTGAAGGCAGATTGCCTGCTGTCTAAGCAATGAATGCAAGAGCACTGCGTGCTTGAGGTGTGGAATAGATTTATGGAATGGTGGCTCTAGTCCAATTAAAAAACAAAACTTCCATTCCAACCCCACCACCCTTAAATTCACAGCAATCTATAACTTTTATTGGCTTTCCGTGTACGCTGCCTATGAAATAAAAGTATACTAAAGCAATTAACATTTTCAAGTACTTTCATAAAATTAACTGTCTACAAATGTACAATGTGCTATTCAACACAGAATTATATTTGGACATATCTCACTGATAATATTAAGTGATCAATAAACATCAGCTATGTGTCAGATCCCATCAGACTAAGAGTCACCATAAGTCTATGGCATAAATATTATCTGCATTTTTTAAAAAAGGAATAAAACTAAGGCTTAGAAATTAATATTATTGTCCAAGGGCACAACAATCAGGCAGGAGAATGAATTCAAATCAGAATCCATAGCCATTGCCCTTAACCATTCTGCTAGACCATCCCAACATCTCCTTTGCAAAATTCTTAGCAAAAGCTACCTGAGAAAAAATAATTTTCAAAATTATTCTGAAATCCATAGCAGACTTGTCCTCTACTAGGTTAGAACAAAAATAAGGTTTATCTGGAGTTAAAAGGCTTTGCCAGCCATGGAATGTTCCAATCCATATCTAGCAGTTCACTTACAGAACCCTGAGGCGCCTCTCAACAGTGACCTCATCTTCTGTTTTCCTGTATCCAATCAGATCAGCCTCTCCATGGAGAGGACAGAGTATTTGAAGTTGATGGCAGAATAAGCCGCAAGTTCCACCATAGCCACCACCCAAAGGAGCAACTCCTGTTAACTCCCCTCAAGAGTCAATTCTTCCCTCAAAAGGCTAGGGTTATGCCAACACTCAACACCACCTGTGCATCAGACTGGCCCCAGCTTCTCTGAGGCTGTAGAGTGATGACACCTCTCTCTTTGAGCCTTCCCGATTGCCCCACAGCATCCCTTTCCCTGGAATGCATGGGACCTACATGGCCCCACATTTCAAAGAAAATTCTAAAAGTACTGTGTTCCAGCTCCTCTAGGAAACAAATTCCAGGTTGTATCCAACAGGAGAGAGAGGGTCTCTGGTCATCTAGGTAAAGTCAAACCTTGGGACCACCACAAGAGTAACACAGACTAAGGCTCTGCTCATACCAGGGAATCACATATCAGACCAAACACTAGAAGCTCAACAGACTGCTGAGCCCAAAGCCTATGCAAATCCCCCTTTTTCTACTTTGAATTACAGTCTACCTCCCCTCTCCCTACCAGGTAAAAATCTAACCTTATTCTCTATGGCTTAAAGAGCCAGAAATAATAAATTAGTAGAAGTTGAACAAAGACAAATTTTAACTCAATATGTGAAAGAATTTTCTCATTCATTTTGGTATCCAACCACAGGCCAGTTTCACTTTCATGAATATATTCCATACAGATATACTCATATGGGTACACAAAGACATATGCTCAAGGATATGTATAGCAGCACTGTTGTTAGTAGCTTAAGGACTGGAAACAACCTAAATGTCTTATCATTTATAATATTTGCATACAATGAATACTCTGTGGATCTTAGAGTAGAGTAATTCTACACGTGTGGAAATATAGCCAGCAGTCAAATATTAAGTGGAAAAAAAGGTGAAGAATAGTGGACAGTAGAGTAACATTTGTGTTTTAAAAAGATGAAGGAGAAATTCTATACATATAAGCATGCATGAGCATAGAATCCCTCTGAAAGGGTATAGAAAAAAACTAGCTACCTCTGGGAAAGAACTAGGGTACAAGAGAAAAAATAAATTACTCAACATCAATAGTATTTAAATTTTATCATGTATATTTATTAATGTATTTATTTTAATTGCATAAGAATTCTATGTATCACGTACAGCATGATGTTTTGAAATATGTATACATTGTGGAATGGTTAGATTGAGCTAATTAACATATGTATTACTTCACACACTTATTTTTTGTGGTGAGAACACCTAAAATTTACTCTATTGCAATTTTCAAGAATATAACACATTGTTATTAACTACAGTCACTTGTTATACAAAAGATCTCTTATATGTATTAATCTTTTTTAACTGTTTAAAGTAATTAAAAATAATTGCTCAGTTTGGGCCTCCCCTCCTCCATGAAGGAGTCCCAGTCTCCCCCAGCCCCTGGTGGTCTCTCCTCCTCAACGCTCCCAGAACCCTGCATGTTCCCTGTTCTTCTTGCCTAATGCTGGACCAACTACTATGGATCACACCATCACCCCCACTTGATTATGGCTTGTAACAGCATAACAGTTTTGCAATGCCATATGGAAAATGCTAGAACAGAGGTCCATGAATGTTGATGTGTGATTTCTGGAAAGCTAAATAGCCTTTGGATTAATAATCTCAGATTCGAAGGGCTGAGCCCCCAAGCCGAAATATTCAACAGAAACCCCAAGCCTCTATGAACCACAAAATAAATGGTGCTTCTACAGATATCAAATCCCTTTACCCCCCCCCCATATGGGCCACTAACTCTATAAGGGCACTGGGGTGATCCTCTCCCCACCCCAGTGGCTCTGGCTGTGACTCAGACTATATCCCTGGAGAAAGAAGACAGTTATTGAGTTTTAGAACAGGAACATGCATGAGTTCACACTTGAAATCTAAAAGAGAAAAGACTTTCCCCTGTGGCAAGGCCTCTCTTGGTGACAAAGTAATGAGAATGAACAAAAATCACTTGGTGGCATTATCAACGTCTTTCCCACTTCCACCCTGTGACAGAAAAAAAACCTTGAAGGACGTTTTCCTGGACCATTAGAAAGTGACACCCAATCTGCCAGGTTACCTTTCCTAAGGAACTTGTCTGTTAACTTCTTGGACTATTCTGTGAGTTTTCTTCATTTTTAAGAGGAAATCCCATCATTTATCCATTTTTAATAGCTTTTCATCCTAGTTTTCAACTCCCCACCATTCATATTTTCTCCCATCCCACAACTCTCTGGATGATTCTGAGGCACAAAATTCCGCAGGCCCAAGGTAGGGGAGCAAAGGAAAGGATGCGGGATGAAGCCCAGGTCATTTAGGTCCTCTTGGCTGAAGTTCTTCAATCAACCTACACAGGCAGATGGTGCCTCCTCATCTATAAAATCCCTTGGATTCCAAGAGATTATTTCCTTAAAAGCCCCTGCTGTCAGAGCTTGATGAGAATTTTCAAATCCCAGGTAAGCAGAGGCATGATGTCAGAAGAAACCCAGGTGCTGCTCAGGGCGGGGCTGGGGGGTGCCTGCAGCCAAGGATCCTCAGCCACTCACTGATTGCTTCTCAGCTCCAGCCCTTAGTTGGGGAGACCTTAGGGTTGCTTCGGCCTCTGCTTCTTGAAGTTGTCTCCAGAAGCCAACTCATAATTTCTAATGTGCCTTCCTTTAGCTAAAGTAGCATTTCCCCAGGATGCTCCAAGGAACATACATTCTGCAGGATATTAATAAGACCTTGGATGAAAGAGTTGTCCAGTCAAAGAGAACAGGAAATGCTATAATAAACAGGGTCTGGCTGGTTTCTTTATTACAGAACTCATCAGAACCTATACTGTGCAGACAGGTGATAAATCTATTAGGAGGGAATTTAATATACAGTTTCTATTCATTATTGGTTCAGGAAGTCTTCCTTTGAGCAAATCTTTGCATAGCTAATATTTCTTGAAGCACCTTCCGAGAAATGTACAGCCACAAGAAATCCCACTAAAGGTTGTTTTTTCAAATGTGTGTATCCCAGTTACATCAAGGGATTGGAGAAAACATCCTCTAAGATCCCTGTCATGTTTAGAAGTATTGTGTTAACAGATTTATTCTGCTCTTTCCCACCTCTCAGAAGTTGATTCTGTGCCTGATGGGAGCAAGGCTGGGGAATAAACATCCTAAGAGAAGGACTGAGACTCCTGCATTCCAATGAGACCACTATAGAGGAGCTGGCACCAAACTCTACAGCTGCTAGGCACTAGGGACTACACCGGGCTGGAATTTATAACCTTTAGCTTTCCTGGCTCCTCTTAATGTGATTTTTCCCTGCAATGATATCTCTGAATGATGAATAATTGACACAATGTTCTCGTATGAAGATCGATGTGATCACACAGCTATCAATCTATCCATTTTAATGCTTTCTTTGCCCACATCCCAGATGGGCCCAGAGATGAATGGGGGAGGGGAGGTCCTGCAGAGTCTGGAGGTGAAGGCGATAGAATGGTCTCAAATTATTACAGTGTTCCCAGGATTGTTTAGGGGGTGGGGAAAAGAACTTGGACTCAGCAGCACCTTGTTAAGACTCCCTGGGGAGCCACTAGTCAGGCAGAGAGGCAGATCCCAGTGATGAATGGACTTCTCATGCCTCTACTTCTTAGTGTCTTTTCTCAGCCATGTGATGACTGATAAAAAATACAGATGCAGAAACACAGACAAATACAGAAAGGCATACATACACACAGAGAGATACACATACACGCACATACACACACACACAACGTGAGCTTGGCAAAAGCCTGCTTAATTTTTAGAAAGCCTGCTAAGGTGCTTCCTGTTTAGGTTGAAAAATAAGTAAAACGACTTCAGGATAAGTTTTGTCCTTGGAATAAAAAAGACAGGGAGAATCTCCCAAATTTGAGAAACATGGCATTTTCAATGGGTCTTGTGTGAATAGAAGTAAATCCCACTCACATACTCTTCAGACTCCTTTTAATTCTCAGGAAACATGAAACCAATCCAAGGACAAACGTGTTATGATTTTCGGAGGTTTCTCAAGAAGCTTGCTTTTATGCATAGGATGCCATTTAACGTATTTGTTAATAATAATGATAAAAAGCTTTTTAGCAGTGAGAAGATTAATATGTATAAATATAAGACATTGAGGTTACTGTTACAATAATTATTCTGTTTCATAAACATTATTTAACTTTTCTAATATTTCTGTAAAATACATTCCCCCAAGTGGCCAAAAGAACTCCAACCACATGTTTCTAACTACAGTTTTGCAGTGGGCATTCCATGGTCTTCAACTTCTCAATTAGTCTCAAGGTGATTAAATTGTTTATCTTTTAAAACAATCATGAGTATGATATATAGATTCATATAGTACAATTCCAAAATATCAAAAATCTTAGTGATTAGGGCAGAACTGATGGATAAGTCAACTGAACTTTTTTTCTTGCCAGAAACTGTGTTCATGGCTTTTCATTCATTGTCTCATGTAACCCTCACACCATGCCTCAAAGTATACTGTTAACCCTACTTTACAGGTGAAAAAAGGGAGGTTAAGAAAGGTTAAAATGTCCCACACTACGTAAGTGGCAGAACAGAGCTTGATCCTGCTCCTCTATTCCCCAACATTCTGACGGCAAAGTCCATGCTCTTAACAGCTTCATTTAAAATTCTTAAGTGAGCAAACTCAGACACAGTATTTTAGGGGGAAATGGTGGAAGGAAGTCATTTGTAAACTTATACAGTCTAACATGTGCCCCAAAAAAGTTGCAGTCAACTTTTCTATTTACTAAAATTCCTGGTCATAAAAACAATAGGCTCATTATTAATAATTCCAATAGAACACAAACTATCTTTATTCCTCAGACAAATCAGAACCAATGGTTTACTTCGAGAAATTTGCTATTAATGAGCTTTAGGTAGTCCATAAACCCCCCAAATTTAAAGTCAAATTTATCTGTACCTAAACAGATTTTTCTGGGATTAATGTCCACAGCTTTGACCAGTTATTCGAAGGACTCCAGGACCAGAGCCCTAGAGACAGAAAATGCACTGCATGAAGAAAAAAAACTCCTAGAAATTCCATCTTCCAAGATAACAGAGGTGCCCACCAAAGTGAAAAAAAAAAAAGAAATAGTACATTAAAGGTGCATGATTTTAACTTACTTATAAATGTCTACCTTTACTCATGTAACAATATACCTCTTTCTTCTTGAGTCCTCCAAACAATGTTAGAGACAGCCTGTTTCAGAGAGTAAAGATTCCTCTGAATCACTTTTGACCTTGGACAGTTTTGTTGACATTATGGCAACGCTTAGTTTTCTCTAACTCACACTTGTAATTTTCACTTCTTTGACACAACTTTAGGAGCAGGAATAAAATTTCAAAGCAAATGAAAGCATATTGTTAAGTGAAAAAAACAGAGTACTGAATGGTGGACCTCTGGTGCTTTCATACGTATTTTAAAAAGAAGAAGAGGTGAGAGAAGATATATATATTTGCATACATATGTAGAACATCTCCTAAAGTTTACACAAGAAATTTCTCACATTGGATTCCAGAGAAGAGAGGGTAGGAAGAAGATACTTGAGTATTGACTTTTATAACTCTTGAATTTGAAACCATGCAAATGTATAATTTTTAAAAATACTTTCAAAAAAATCAAAGAATAATAAGCTTTCATTTTCCTTTCCTATTTGGTTAAACTCATTATTTCTATTTTCTTTAACTGAAATATATGCCTCCAGAAGTTAAATAGCTTCTTTCTAAAGTCAACCAGAAGTTCAAGCACATGAATTAACATACCAGCCTCTTAGAGTCTAGAAACTCTATCAACTATTCCAAAACATCTAGAAAATTCTGCTGCCTTTACTTGCAATGTATAGCAATTTGTATATACAATAACATTTGTTTCAATATTGTATAATAACATGACTTTTTGAAGACATTTAAACAATGAGATATTTATATATAATTTACTTAAATGATGTTTAATTTACTTAAATGATGCTACCAAACAAATCTCTCAGTCAAGGGAACAACCAATGAAGAAATTCTTTCTATGAACACTAAGCTTGAATATGAACACTCAAAGACAACCTCTGATCTGTCACTACTTATTCCTTTGCCTGGCAAGTTTCTTTTGATATTAACTCTAAAAAGCACATCCACTTCAGAAGTGTTAAAATGGGAGGAAAGGGAGGAGATAAACACAGCACATCTACCAGAGTGGTTAAATTTTAAGAGACAATACCAAGTGTGGGAAAGGATATGGAGCAACTGGAACCCTCACGTACTTTTGGTGGGAATGTAAAATAGTACCACCACTTGCAAAAATAGTTTGGCAGGGACTCTGGTCAAGATGGCAAAATGACGGTCCCCAGCATCACTCTCTCTCACAATCAACCAATTTACAACTATTAAAAAGCAATGACTGGGCCGGCCCGGTGGCGCACTGCTACAGTGCACCGCTTGGGAGCGCGGCGGCGCTCCCGCCGAGGGTTCGGATCCCACATACAGACCGGTTCCCGCTCACTGGCTGAGTGAGGTGTGGGCGCGACACCAAGGGTTGTGATCCCGTTGCCGGACACGAAAAAAAAAAAAAAAAAAAGCAATGACTGCCAAGTGGGGGCCGCTAGAGCTCAGGGGAAGAGGAGGAGAGACCTACGGAGTTCATGAAGGCAGAAGAAGACACAATGAGAGAAAGAAAGAACTGCTCCCACCATTTCAAATCTCAGCCACTTCCAAGCTGGAGCTGGTGAGTGCACAGAGCAAGAGCTGGCAAAAGCCACAGCTGTGCCCTTTGTATGAAGTTGCCTGGAAGCAGCAAAGACGACGAGGGCCTTGGTGGTCCCCAGGCCAGCAAGACCACTAACAGGGTTCCTGTGGATCCACATAGTAGCAAGGAGCCAAAACAAGTGGAAAAAAGGAGCCGCTCAGAAGCTGTGAGTCATTGCAAGGACCAGCTCACAGCCCCTCCCATGGGAAGTGTTTGGAGCACAGGCTTTGGGGGAGAACACCGGGGCACAGCACAGACAGCTGATCTGTCTCCCAATCAGTGCAGGACCACTCAGTGGAGACTGATCAGGAATACAGATCTGTAGGGGGTGAAGTTTGCCGAAAAGACTCAGGCCCAGACTAGAGTTTTCACTCAACACAGGTTTACCAGAACTCACAAGACCCAGAAGTCAACAATTAAAACCTGAGCTGCACAAAAAGCCTTCTGCAGAGTATTAGCAGCAAAACAGCAACTACAGCACTCAAGTGCTGATCCCCACAGGAAGTTCCCCCATTTTAGAAGTAAGCAAAGGACAACAAATTAGTTCCAGTGCAGAGTTTAAGTGGTGGGAATGGCAAATAATCCAACACGGATCTGAAAGAAAAAACAAAATATCCACAGATCAGAGACCAAGTTTGATATTAACTAGGAAAGGTCTAACACCACCAAAGAATACCTATAAAACCTAGAAGGGCCAGAAGCTCCTGGGTTCCCAAGCAGGGAGCAGGGAGGGCTCAGCCATGCCCCGACATCCAAAACCAGCCCAGCGATGACCATCAGGTCACCACAGGAAATGCCCCTGGCTCCCAAGCCAGGGTGGTAGGGGACTGAGGGCCTTGGCCACACCCCCTGACACCCGCAACCAGCCCAGCAATGTTCACCAGGCCACTGCAGGAAGCACCCCAGGCTCCAGAGCTAGGGCAGTGGGAGGCTGAGGGCTTCAACCACATTCCCAACATCTGCATCCAGCCCAGCAATGACCGAGCCACTGCTGGAAGCCCCCTTGTCTCCAGTGCAGGTATGAGAGGGGTACCACTGGTTTCAACCATGACCCCCTTCCTCCCAACTGCTCTGCAAAAACATCTTAGAATGTAAAAAATATAATATTAATAAATAGATAAACTTAAAAATTAAAAAAAATAGTTTTGCAGTTTCTGATAAAGATAAATAGTACTTACCCTATGAACCAGAAATTTCACTGCTGAGTATATTCCTAAGAGAAATTAGCATATATGTCCACAAAAAGACATGCACATGAATGTCCATAGCATCATTATTAATAATAGCCAAAGATAGAAATGATCCAAATATCCATTAGGAGAATGAATGAACTGTGGTATATCCATATAATAGAATCTTCTCAGCAATAAAAAAGGAACAACTACATGCAACAACTTGGATGAATATCACAACCATTATGCTCAGTGAAGGATGTCAGTCATCAAAAAAAGGAGTTCATACCTTATAATTCCATTTATATGAAATTCAAAACTAGACAAAATAATCTTCGGTGACAGAAATCATAATAGTGATTGCCTCTGGTGGGAAGGAGGGATTCTCTACGAAGGGGAACAAGGGAAGATTGGGAGGCCATAAGAAAGTTCTGCATCTTAATCTGGGTGGTGTTACATGGATGTATATACTTGTATTTGTCAAAATTCATCAAGTTGTACATTTAAGATTTGTGCATTTTAGTCTAGGTGAATTACCCATCAATAAAATATTCTTAGCATTAAAAAATGTGAACAATGCAATTTACAAATGAAGCATGATGTTATATAGTTTTGTTTGTGAATACCTAAAAAATGGGGTTGAAACAGAGAGATCTAGGCAATTCTAAAAGCAATGAAATAGGAACTCAGTAAATGCAAATACCACTTCAGCTCTGGCTTTGCTGCCTTGATCCTGAAAATTTACTCTTTGCTCTTCTTGAGCAGATGCTCTAGATCAGTGGACTTGTCTTTCAGCCGAAAGATCTCATTCTGAAAATCTGAGTGAAATGACGGACCTAAACTCTAGAAAAATGACTATACATACACCAGTTTGCATAGGATCCCAGAGGGTCATTAGCAATCTGCTGTCTGTCTACAGATGCCAGGGTAGGTAACCCTGGAGAGATGTTTTTTCCAGACTCTTCAAAGCTCAGAGTTGCCTTGTTAAATTACAGGGCAATTTGTAATTTATCTTATCTTCTCAAACCAAGGGCCTCTAAAATGCAAACTAGCCCACTGAATTGTAGAAATACCTATTATTTTAATTAAAACATTAGAATTTACACTTTACTAATATTTAACCCGTATGGAGTCAGTAATAGATATACGATTTATAAATAAATATATATAAGCTAGGGTTTCCTGCTCAAAATTTTATAGATTGTTAAGCTCCCTCTTCTATTTTAGACCTTCAAATTTTTTAGACCTTTGAATTTCATGGTATTTACACACACATCTACCCCGAAAACAGATACCCAATATTTGGAGGTTCTTTTTATTTTTGCTTTTTTTGCTTTAAAGAAAACAAAGGATTACCTCCTACCTTTACTATAATTTTAGAGAAAAAAAAAAGATAACAGAGGTAGGAATGACACAGTCTCAGGATTAAAAAAAACAAAACAAAAAGCCTTTGAAATAATAAATTTAACTTTATGCCCTAGATATGCTTTGAAACAATAAATTTAGCTTTATGCCATAGGTATGCTTTACAATGAAGCTTTTTCTTTGGAAGCAAAATTTGAAAACTCGAGATAATATATTGATAATATATTGATTCAATATACTATGGTGATTTTTCAAATTTTACTTCAGAGGAAAAACTTCATTGTAAAGCATCTCTAGGGCATAACCTAATTGCTGCTCTCACTGAAATCTCAACTCTATTTTATTTTGCCTTCACCAATCTTACATACGTGGAAGAGAAAAAGCTCAGATTTTTTTAATTTTAAATATTGATGTCCCTGTGCAGAATAAGAAGAATTTTTCTTTGGCTACAGTTAAAAGTTATAGATCAAAGGGTTCTCCCTTCTTCCTTCCTCTTGTGGCTACCCAGAAGCCCCACTGGAAAGCAAAATAATTGCATGGCAATTGATTAACAAGTCCTCCAGGACTTACAAGGCAAAAGAATTAATAAGTGTGTCCAACATACTAATCTGGGGTGGCTGCAAAAACTGGGTGATTGCAAAGCTGCCCACAATGATTTGGAACTGAGCATGTATCACGGGCCACCAAACCATGGACAACAGCTCCTCAGCAAATGCTCCAACAGACAGTCCTATTTCCCCTTCTACAGGTAATATGTGAGATAAATAGATGGCGAGGGAAGGAGATGGGAGGACTGGGAAGGAAATGTTTGCTTTTAGACCAGGCGTTGGCCAGATCCAGCTTACTGCATGTTTTTGTATGGCCTGCAAACTAAGAATGGTTTTTATGTTTTTCATTAGTTGAAGAAAATCAAAAGAAGAATACTTTATGACACATAAAAATGATATGAAATTCAAATCAGTGTCCATAAATAAAGTTTCATTGGGACACAGCCATGCTTTGCTTATAAATTGTCTCTGGCTGTTTCGCGCTACAAAAGCATATCTGACAGAGACCATGCGACCCACGGAGCCTAAAATATTTACCATCTGGCCCTTTGCAGAACAAGTTTGCTGGCCCCTGCTGTAAGTATCTGAAGGGCAGAGACCATGATCCTGTTGTCAACATTTTGCTATTTTTGCTGCCCACCATCCATTCCCTTATTTTCAATCACCCTGATTTCTTTTTTTTTTTATTTAAAAAGCAATTTATAACTCAAGCAAACTTTAAAAGAAGAAGAAGAAACTGCTTCATTCATTTCTGGTTGCATTTCATGGTGTTCTTGCCCTAAAGTGTAGGGCATTTGTTTGCAGAGATTTTCAGGAAGTTCTAACCAATTAGCATGAATATGTTCTCATTTGTTTTCCCCTTTACACAGTATCTGACTGGTGTGTTGCGCAACACTCTGTGGTTATGCAATAGAATAGTAGTTTTCAAACTGTTTTGGGAAGCAGAACTCTTTTTCCAAATGCCATCTCTCCCCCTGCCTCCCCCAACCCCCCGATTTATCAAACACATGAAAGCAGAGCTGCTCTGGTTGACCAAGGGTAGGAAACCCAAATCCATCTGCTAAGCTTGTCCTTACTCTCAGCCTCTGATTCATGACTGCAGAGTCCTCAGGCTCCAGAAAATGCACTTTGAAAACCACCAGAATACAGCAAAGTAACTGGCTCCCTAGAATAAGGTCTGGGGCTTTGGCTTCAGCCCCATAGCTGGGAGGGGTGCAGAGTTAACATTTATTTTTTTTTTTTTTTTTGCTCAGCATTGCTTTGGCTATGCGAGGTCTTTTGTTATTCCATACAAATGTCTGGAGAGTTCTTTCCATTTCTGAGAGAAATGTCATTGGAATTTTGATGGGGATTGCATTGAATTTATATATCACTTTGGGCAGTATGGCCATTTTCACTATGTTGATTCTTCCAATCCAAGAACATGGGATATCTTTCCATCTTCTTGTATCTTCTCTAATTTCTCTCAGCAGTGGTTTGTAGTTCTCGTTATAGAGATTTTTCACATCCTTGGTTAGCTCAATTCCTAGGTATTTTATTTTTTTGGTGGCTATTGTAAATGGGCAGGCTTTCTTGGTTTCTCTTTCTGCATGTTCACTATTGGTAAATAGAAATGCTACTGATTTTTTTGTGTTGATTTTGTATCCTGCTACTGTGCTGAACTCATTTATTACCTCCAAGAGTTTTTTTGTAGATACTTTAGGCTGTTCGATATATAGGATCATGTCATCTGCAAACAGAGACAGTTTGACTTCATCTTTTCCAATCTGGATGCCTTTTATTTCCTTCTCTTCTCTGATTGCTCTCAATCACCCTGATTTCTTTCACAAAAAGCCCCTCCCTCCCTCTCAGTCCAGTTTTTTGGGTGGAGCTCACTTCTGTAAGGCCAATAGATACACCAGTTCCCCTGGGATCAGCAAAAGGGCTAGAGGCACTTGAATTATGTGATCCAAAGTGAATCCTGGACACAAACCTGAAGAGATGTAGAATTGGAACTGCTGCTATCTTGCCATGCTGAGAGAGAGCTCAGCTATGAATTGTGGTAACAGGGCAAAAGAAGCCACAGGAGAGAGAGAAGCCAGGTGCTAACTGTTTGAGCCTGGATCGCACAGAGTCTGAAGCCAGTACCACTTCTGAACTTCTCATTATATGTGTTTCTCTAGCCCAAACTCAGGGCCATTTTGCTTAAATTTGTTTAAAGTATATTTTCTATCACATGCAATTTTTTTTTAAAAAGTTCTAAACCAAAAGATTCCCATTCCCATGTGCTTCCCAGCAGCACCCAGAATTAACACAGGAGGGCACAATAAATGCCCATGTAGGCATGGTAGGATGACAGTTTGAAGAATTTGGAGCTAAGAAAAGGAGTCCTGTGGTACTTTAGATGTACAAACAAAATAAACATAAGAAAAGCCAAAATAAGCAATGTATATGTATATATATTAACAACCATTGATTATCAATATGTCTCCCACACTGTGCCACATATTGTTACAATCCTGTGTCTTATGACAACGTATCAAACTATGTAACACACAGAAACTGATGCCCAGAGAGGTTATTTGTCAGATGACATACAGCCAGTAAGAAGACATTTGATACCAGGTCTGTCCAATTTCAAAGCCCATGCTTATGAATCCTTTGACTATTAGAAATCCTCTCCCTCAGAAACAGGTCCAGTGTGACAAAGCAACCAGGCCAAGTCATAGGCTACAGCTCTAGAGTCAAAATTGGTCTTGTGTCCTAGTTATCCCTCCCTACGCAACCTTCAGCAAATGACCTTTCTCAATCCCAATTTCCTCATGTATAAAATGGGGTTCATACTACTTATATCAAAAAGTTTCCTTGAGGATTAAATGACTATATATATATATATAATCTCCTAGTACACTACCTGACACATCCCAGGAGCTTGATATCTGCTAATCTTAGGCTCCCATGCCTTGGTTGGGTCAGCATGGTCCTGTTTATCTAGAAGTCTTCATCAACGCTGGCCTCTTACAACCACAGTTCTGCAGAATTCCTTGCAAGGTTAAACTCACACACTCAGCTCCTCTTGTGGGACCCCCAGCAGGCACTAGATGCTGCTAGTCCATCTTTCACGGGCTCACGTTAATGAATTGAGCTTTTAACCAGCCTGATGCAGCTGGGCCTGGAGTTCCCAAGCTAAACCCCATTAGCATACATAGTCCCATTTACTGATAAATGCATGTAATTTGTCTCCAGAGTGTCACTGTTTTATGGCTCTTTCCTGTCTTGAGCCTCAAGTGATGAAGTTTTATGCAGTTGTGGTTTCTTATTTTAACTGGAGCTTTAGATTTCAAGAAATAAAAAGATGGTGCTTAATTAAAAATCACTCATGGGTTTGCAATCATTTGGCACATTAAAAGAGGGGAAAAAGATGTTAAAGAAAGGAAATCTAATAGACCAACCTCATAAAGAAAATCAAGGCAGCTCTTATTTTATTAAATGGAGACCAAACCTAGTCACAAGTCTTTTCTAAAGACAAGACCATTTTCTTGTCTTTCTCAGATGCTTTGACCATCTGAGACCAGGGTAACAGAGCTAAGAGTCCCTTTACTTGGCAGAGGCCAGTGGAAAGAACAGATTCTGGTATCTGACAACTATGGGGTTGAGTTCCAGTACTGCAACATACTCATATATGACCTTGGTCAAGTTACTTATCTGAGTTTCAATCTCCTCTCCTGTAAAATAGGAATAATAACAGTACCCAATTTATAGATGTGATAGGGTAGTTGGTTGCAAGAGTTCAGGTGAAAGAAGAACTTATTAGAATCTTCTGCAGTGTAGGTGTGCACACATGGAAAACCAGCAGGGGTACAAGAGTTCTCAAGGCTTGGCAGTGACTACCTGTCTAGGACACTGCTGCCGTCAGCACAAATGCGTTCCACCATCCCTCTGTCTCTGCCCTTTTGTCTCTTGGCTCGTGCTCAAAGAACTGAACCTGAGTGTCTGGTTGGCTGGCCTGTCTGCTGGAGGCAGGGAGTGGGAAGGGGACACCCCTGAAGCTAGGGCACTATCCAGATTCCTCCACACAAAGGAGAGTCTCACAAAGATACTCATAAGGGCAAGTCTCCCCAAAATGAAAAATGTCTGTGACAACAGGATTGTTGTGAAGAATAAAGGGGATAATACACATAAAACCCTGAGCAACTTACTACAACATAGCAGATGGCCAGTAAATGACAGCTATTGTTATTGCTATAATTAGCATTATTTATTTATTCATTTTTAATGAACTATCACTCTGGCCACCAGGGATGATACAGGCAGATAATAAAAAGATTTATTTTAGATGAATTCATGATGAGGGGTCATGGGAGAAGGTAGAACTATAGACATTCAACATGTAGGCCCAAAGCCTCTTAGGAATGACACCCAAGAATATCAAGGTCACTCATAAACTATCTTTGCTACCAGTGCCAGCCTGGATGTTGGGATGAGGGAGGGGTCCCCTGCTCTAGAGCAAAATGGGTTCTCTCCCACCAGCACCTCCCTGTCATTTTCCAGATTCCACTGCACCACGAGCAGGCTCCTCAGCTCTGCACATAAGGGCGTTTCCATTTTAATGACTTGCCTCAAGCCCCATGCTTAGGAAAGACAGATCTGAGGTCCTCCTGAGGTTAACCTGCAGGCTCAAATCTTGCATTTTAAAAAGGACACGGGTATGCCTGTATATTGTTTGCATCAAAAATATAGCTGAAGTCTAAATATTAGCCCACTGTAACTATGCAGAAAATGAAGGCTGATGTGGCTAGGGCCAGATAGTGCCCTAGCTCCAGGGATGCACACTCCCCTTCACCCTCCTTGCCTCCAGCAGACAGGCCAGCCAACCAGACACTCAGGTCACATGTATCTCTCTGCTGCGTACAAGGGAGGGATTTTTTTTTTTTTTTTTGTCTTTTGTCTTTTTCCGTGTCCGGCAACGGATCGCAACCCTCAGTGTTGCCCCCGTACCGGACCGGGGACCGGCAACGGGATTGCAACCCTCGGTGCTGCTCCCGCGCCTCGCTCAGCCAGTGAGCGGGAACCGGTCTGTATGTGGGATCCGAACCCTCGGGCGGGAGCGCCGCCCCGCTTCCCAAGCGGCGCACTATCCAGTGCGCCACCGGGCTGGCCCCGGGAGGGATTTTCTTAAAGGGCAGAATTCTCACCACAGGTTCAAGTCATATTAGTCAGTGGCTTTGAGCTAAAATTAAAAATAAAATAGTACCTCAGAAACTGTGCTCCTGAAGTCACTCTGATAGTGCAGAGGAAGACAATTATCTCTTAAAAACATGTGTTTTGAGTTGCCTCTGGCAGTTCCGAGCCTTGCTAGCGTTGCTTGGTCCTTCCTCACAGCCAGAGTATATGATGGTACATAAACGATGAACCTCAGCCCTGGGAAGGCTCGGAAGGGCCTTCATAGACCCATCCCCCCCAAATAAAGTCACATTCAGTATTGGGTGAAATTAATAGAAATTTAGTATTGAGTTTGAGGTTACTGTAATCTAGGATACATAACTATTTAGAAATATCCTATTCCACACTCCCATGCAAAATCTTTGACCAGTCCTAACACATTTAAGTTGTAATCCAAGTTGTAATAGTGATTGTATTAGTCCGTTTTCTGTTGCTTATAACACAATACTTGGAACTGGGTGATTTATAAAGAAAATGACATTTATTGCTTACAGTTTCTGAGGATGGGAAGTCCAAAGTCCATCTGGTGGTGGTGACAGCAACATAGTGGTCTCACATTGCAAGATGGTGGAAGCAGAGAGAGAGCAAGAGAGAGAGGAAGACAGACTCTCTTCTTTTAAAGCCCTCAGAACCACAACCTGGATCACCATTTTTAATCCATTCACTACTGCAGGGTCCTACAACCCAATCCCCTCTTCAAGGCTCCACCTTTCAATTACCATAATAGGATCTCCCACCCTCTTAACAATCACAGTGGGGGCTAAGTTTCTAATACATAAAACACAGGGGACACAATTCAAGCTTCAGGGAGTTTGGGGGGGACACAATTCAGTCCACTACAGTGATCATGCTAAATTATGGGAATTAACTAATCAAAAGTCAGTCGAGACTTAATGAACTGGGTAGTCATTCTTACATCCAAGCACTGTCTCTTTGATGTCTGCTCTACGGCAGGAACTGTGTGGAGTTCTGCGATGCCATGAAGAGCCAAGGCAGCCAGGGGCCTCAGGGAGTTTCCAGGCTAGCAGAAGAAAGAGACGTGACTGTCTAAAAAAATGCAAAGTAGTAAAAATTACTAGTGCTATCACAGCGGAGCTGGAGCTAACCAGGTAAAAGAAGGAGGCTTCTGTGAGGATGTGCAGCCAATGAGCTGGCACCCAAGGAGTGAGAGTCAGAACCTCGATCAAGAGTGAATGCGGGTAAGTAGACACTCTGCCAAGCAGCCATTCAGCCTTCCTTATCCTCACTCCTTCCTAGGAAGTTCAGAGGTCTCTGAACATCAGCATTAATAACAGTCTGGAAAGTATACATATCCCTAGACCCGCCCCTGGTGCACAAACAACCTGAGGGACAAAAATTCTCAAGTTGAAGCACCATTGTTTAAACCTCTGTGGGCAAGATGATGAAGATTATACAAATGAATATAAGGTCTGTTTCATCCCTACCCTCAACAGTACCCCATCTAGTTTTGAAGTAAAATCTTGAAATAATTAAGAAAATATATCTAGGTTGTTCAAGGAAACAAAAGGAAACATATTCTTTCATTCATTGAGCAAATATTTATCTAGCAATTATGAACTCAACCTTGTGTGGCAAACAAAAATGACTAAGACCACGATTTACCATGACAGGTCAAGAAAGGTGGAGTTTTCGCTGGTCTTGAGGGGAGTAAAAATTGGATTGGTGAGGAGGTGAAGAATCTCAGCCCAGGGAGATGTAATGGAGGCAATAAAGTCAGAGAAAGGGGACGGGTGTCTATAAGAATGGCAGGTGATCCAGTTTGATTGTAGCTGAAGAATTGGGCAAGGTGACCAACATCTGCCCATCCCACACCCAAGGTGAATGATAATGACTAATGTCTGTGCCAGTCTTCTCAGATCCCAGAAATCTGTCTCACAGTTCTCCAGGCAGCGACTCCTGATAAGGTGATACATGAAACCTATCCAGCAAAATGGTGACACCATTAACAGAAGTCAGAAAGAGATCTGAGCTTTGAAGGAAGAGAAATAGGTTAATTTTTCTTTTTTGGTGGCTGAGAAACCTATCCAGCAAAATGGTGACACCATTAACAGAAGTCAGAAAGAGATCTGAGCTTTGAGGGAAGAGAAATAGGTTAATTTTTCTTTTTTGGTGGCTGGCTGGTTCCAGGATTTGAACCCATGATGTTGGGGTTATAAGGTTGTGCTGTAATTAACTGAGCTAACTGGCCAGACCCAGAAAGAGGTTAATTTGACTTGTTGGTAAGAATGTGTCTAGGAGCAAGCAACTAAAATTCAGCAAGACTTATTAACCTGGGAATTAGCCTCAAAAGATGCTTCTAGATCAACATTCACAATATTGAGCCCTCTTTGGTAGAGGAAACCACAAACCCAGGCAACTTGGGATGGATATAAATAAGGTCTTCATTGAAGAGGCCATGAAACTGTGGAGACAAGCTAGCAAATTGAATGAAAGCAGAAGTCTGCTAATGGACTGGATTTGGTTTTTCAAACTTCATTCATTCACATAACTTCCACATTGTATGTAAAAGAGATGTTAAAAGATACCAACAACTAACCAAGACTTTGCCTTTGAAAAATTAAAAGAGAATTGAAAGTGGTATATCTGTGTGAGTTAAATGCTATCTAATATTAGGCTGTGTGCTACACTCAAAAAAAATCTAGAGGACCATGAATGTCTCACATTTTTTAAAACACTGAATGATGAATAATTGACTAAAATTTACTGAGTGTGTACCAGTTACCATTCTAGAAGCTTTATGCTCAAAACAACTATATTAGACAGAAATTATTATATACAGTTTAGAAATGAGAAAAAAAGTGAGACAGAGAGAGTTTAAGAACTTTCTCTGAGTCACACCACCAGAAATGGTAGAGCTGGGATTCAGACTCAGCCAACCTAGCTGCAGAGGTACCCTTTCAGTCTAACACTCTGCCTGCTGGCCAGTGAAAGTAGAAAGACTATGAGGGAGCATCTCCATGGGGTGATATCAAAGCAGGTTGACCTAATAGATGTCTGAACATGTAATGGGTGGAGAAGGGTCTCTGGAAGTCCAGGGTTTTGATAGATGGCATATACCACATAGTTTTATGAACATAAAGCATAGCATTTCTCTAATGGAGAGGGTTAAGGTAGACCCTGCATGGTGAAAATGCCATGGGATTAAACATTTTCAAAGGATATAATGTAAAAGAGTGTGTGAGTTAATACAAATTCAAGATAGTATACATAGCATAGGTACAACAGAATGTTCATTTACTGGCCAAAAGTTAGGCAGGAAACAATAACCTCTCTAGACATCTTCAGAAGAATGGGGTTTAATTCAGAGATTAGGTGTTTGCAAAATCACTGAATGAATTAGCTCTATGGAATTTAAATGGCTAACTAGGATTCTGTGGGAGTCATAAGTACTCTTCAACAAATATTTTCAGCTCCGCATCTTCTGTGATCATTCCCTAGCCCCTCTGTGGTGGGGTAGAACACGTGACTAGTCCTGAACATTGATTTTTGAGAGTGGACAACCTGTTTTTGACACGTGCCTACACCTCTCCACCACTCTGGCATGGTACCCAGCAGAGAATGAGTTGATGTCTGCTCCATCAGCTCAGATCCTAGAAGTGAGGAGACACAAAACACAGCCCTTGAGCAGTCCACAGTGGGCACAGAGCAGAAGTGAGAAATAAACCACCCAAGGTTTTGAGGTTGTTTGTTACCACAACCGAACTTTGCCTATGCTGACTGAAACAGATTCTGACTTCCAGATTACAAACTATCACAGCCACAATGCAGAAGGCAGGAACAAACTATTACTGCCACTGAGATGTTCGGGCCTGTTTCCATGGCTACCACCACTGCTTTCCCACACCATAAAGCTACAGAATGAACAGTGAACACAGAGCCCAGCTGCTGCCAACATTCATGTATACTGGCATCACAATATCTCAGGGCAGGAAAAAAGTCCTCTGCCTCCCTCCTACCTTCAAAATCTCAAGGACTTCTACTTGCCAGAACCTAAATAGCATCCAGAATCCTAGTGGCCAAGGGGTCAGGGGAATGTGGTTTTTAGCCTTCTGGTCCCTGTGATGGTGGAGTATGGAGACACAGAAGGTGATAGAAACAGATGCTGAATGCCAACAAATGAAGTTTACTACAAATTCTCAAAGTGTGCTCCAAGGACCCTCTGTGTCAGAATCAGTGGGATTGCCTACCACCAGATGCCAAAGACACCAGGTAGAATCCAGGGACCCAGGGATCTGCTCCAGGTCATCTTTATATGCACTGCATTTTGAGGCCTTCGGGCCTATGACAAAGGGGATTTGCCCATAAAAGAGAGATTGAGAGAAAGAGAAAGAGAAAATAAAAGATCCAAAGTAAAAGGGTTTCTTCAGAAAATTACCTTAGTATTTTAATGTCCCTGTATTAGTCCATTTCTGTTACTTATAACAGAATACCTGAAACTGGGTAATCTATAAAGAAAAGAGGTTTATTTGCTTATGATTCTGGGACAGCTGCGTCTGGTGTGGGCCTCAGGCCGCTTCTACTCATGGCGGAAAGTGGCAGGCAGCTGGTCGGTACAAGGAGATCACATAGTGAGAGGAAGCAAGAGAGAGGGAGGGGAGGTGCCAGGGTCCTTTAAACAATCAGCTCTTGCTGGAACTAATAGAGCAGCAATTAAGTAACACCTCCCCCCTCCCCTGGGAGGGTATTGATCTATTCATGAGAGATCTACCCCCATGACCCAAACACCTCCAGATACTGCCAAGTTGGGGATCAGATTTCCACATGAGCTTTGGGGGTGACAACACACCCAAACTCCATCAGTCCCCTATAAAATTGTGTAAGAAACACAAAACTTAAGTCATATTAAAGTCGTGGATCACAAAAGTTAGAAAGAAAATAAAATTCAGAGAAAATCCAACTCTTTCATTTTAAAAATGAAGAAAATGAAGCACAGGAAGGTTAAGAATTTTGCTTAAGATCAAATTTTTTGTGTGAGAGAGATCATTGTATGGACCAAAGAAAGGACTAAAAACTAAATAAATTACATTTGGCTTCAGAAGACAAATCTGTTCACCAGTCACCTGAGTATCACACTCACAGAGAAAATTCCTGATTTAGAAACTGCAAATGGGCAGCCCTCAAGCCACAGATGTATTTTTGTTGGTCGACAGAGTATTCTTTTGAAATTTGAGCTAACATCTAAAATTTGGGAAATTTTACATAACAATCGACATATTTGGTTTCCCTTGAGAAATTAGAAAGTCGAACCATTTGGGGTCCGCATTCCCGACTAATGACATTGGATCCTCTGAGAAGAAATTGCAAACTCTCATCACAACTCCCATCTCCTTGCCATGGTGTGCTCTCCAGTTTACTACAATCCCCACCAATCTTCAGTGTCTTCTGGAACCTCAGGCTGAGGGTCAATGGCTATTTATCACCATGATTGAAATAGCCTTTCTCACTGTAGAGAAAGACTTGCATAACTATATGCGGATCAAAAGTGAAAAATCAAGGCGAGACCAATGAGGCCGTGTGAGTTCTTACACCTTCCCATTTCATTCATTTTTATTACCTGCCTGGCCCCTAGGACTAATTTGTCACTCCTGCATAACTATATGCGGATCAAAAGTGAAAAATCAAGGCGAGACCAATGAGGCCGTGTGAGTGCGTACACCTTCCCATTTCATTCATTTTTATTACCTGCCTGGCCCCTAGGACTAATTTGTCACTCTGGCCTTGAAGTACCTTGTAGCATTTCTGTCCTGATAGATCCATTTGCCACCTATGGTCTGANACAAATGAATATAAGGTCTGTTTCATCCCTACCCTCAACAGTACCCCATCTAGTTTTGAAGTAAAATCTTGAAATAATTAAGAAAATATATCTAGGTTGTTCAAGGAAACAAAAGGAAACATATTCTTTCATTCATTGAGCAAATATTTATCTAGCAATTATGAACTCAACCTTGTGTGGCAAACAAAAATGACTAAGACCACGATTTACCATGACAGGTCAAGAAAGGTGGAGTTTTCGCTGGTCTTGAGGGGAGTAAAAATTGGATTGGTGAGGAGGTGAAGAATCTCAGCCCAGGGAGATGTAATGGAGGCAATAAAGTCAGAGAAAGGGGACGGGTGTCTATAAGAATGGCAGGTGATCCAGTTTGATTGTAGCTGAAGAATTGGGCAAGGTGACCAACATCTGCCCATCCCACACCCAAGGTGAATGATAATGACTAATGTCTGTGCCAGTCTTCTCAGATCCCAGAAATCTGTCTCACAGTTCTCCAGGCAGCGACTCCTGATAAGGTGATACATGAAACCTATCCAGCAAAATGGTGACACCATTAACAGAAGTCAGAAAGAGATCTGAGCTTTGAGGGAAGAGAAATAGGTTAATTTTTCTTTTTTGGTGGCTGGCTGGTTCCAGGATTTGAACCCATGATGTTGGGGTTATAAGGTTGTGCTGTAATTAACTGAGCTAACTGGCCAGACCCAGAAAGAGGTTAATTTGACTTGTTGGTAAGAATGTGTCTAGGAGCAAGCAACTAAAATTCAGCAAGACTTATTAACCTGGGAATTAGCCTCAAAAGATGCTTCTAGATCAACATTCACAATATTGAGCCCTCTTTGGTAGAGGAAACCACAAACCCAGGCAACTTGGGATGGATATAAATAAGGTCTTCATTGAAGAGGCCATGAAACTGTGGAGACAAGCTAGCAAATTGAATGAAAGCAGAAGTCTGCTAATGGACTGGATTTGGTTTTTCAAACTTCATTCATTCACATAACTTCCACATTGTATGTAAAAGAGATGTTAAAAGATACCAGCAACTAACCAAGACTTTGCCTTTGAAAAATTAAAAGAGAATTGAAAGTGGTATATCTGTGTGAGTTAAATGCTATCTAATATTAGGCTGTGTGCTACACTCAAAAAAAATCTAGAGGACCATGAATGTCTCACATTTTTTAAAACACTGAATGATGAATAATTGACTAAAATTTACTGAGTGTGTACCAGTTACCATTCTAGAAGCTTTATGCTCAAAACAACTATATTAGACAGAAATTATTATATACAGTTTAGAAATGAGAAAAAAAGTGAGACAGAGAGAGTTTAAGAACTTTCTCTGAGTCACACCACCAGAAATGGTAGAGCTGGGATTCAGACTCAGCCAACCTAGCTGCAGAGGTACCCTTTCAGTCTAACACTCTGCCTGCTGGCCAGTGAAAGTAGAAAGACTATGAGGGAGCATCTCCATGGGGTGATATCAAAGCAGGTTGACCTAATAGATGTCTGAACATGTAATGGGTGGAGAAGGGTCTCTGGAAGTCCAGGGTTTTGATAGATGGCATATACCACATAGTTTTATGAACA
Source organism: Galeopterus variegatus (assembly GCF_000696425.1). Classification (NCBI taxonomy): domain Eukaryota; kingdom Metazoa; phylum Chordata; class Mammalia; order Dermoptera; family Cynocephalidae; genus Galeopterus; species Galeopterus variegatus. Next base: position 58,478 of record NW_007726573.1, read on the forward strand.
TAAAGCATAGCATTTCTCTAATGGAGAGGGTTAAGGTAGACCCTGCATGGTGAAAATGCCATGGGATTAAACATTTTCAAAGGATATAATGTAAAAGAGTGTGTGAGTTAATACAAATTCAAGATAGTATACATAGCATAGGTACAACAGAATGTTCATTTACTGGCCAAAAGTTAGGCAGGAAACAATAACCTCTCTAGACATCTTCAGAAGAATGGGGTTTAATTCAGAGATTAGGTGTTTGCAAAATCACTGAATGAATTAGCTCTATGGAATTTAAATGGCTAACTAGGATTCTGTGGGAGTCATAAGTACTCTTCAACAAATATTTTCAGCTCCGCATCTTCTGTGATCATTCCCTAGCCCCTCTGTGGTGGGGTAGAACACGTGACTAGTCCTGAACATTGATTTTTGAGAGTGGACAACCTGTTTTTGACACGTGCCTACACCTCTCCACCACTCTGGCATGGTACCCAGCAGAGAATGAGTTGATGTCTGCTCCATCAGCTCAGATCCTAGAAGTGAGGAGACACAAAACACAGCCCTTGAGCAGTCCACAGTGGGCACAGAGCAGAAGTGAGAAATAAACCACCCAAGGTTTTGAGGTTGTTTGTTACCACAACCGAACTTTGCCTATGCTGACTGAAACAGATTCTGACTTCCAGATTACAAACTATCACAGCCACAATGCAGAAGGCAGGAACAAACTATTACTGCCACTGAGATGTTCGGGCCTGTTTCCATGGCTACCACCACTGCTTTCCCACACCATAAAGCTACAGAATGAACAGTGAACACAGAGCCCAGCTGCTGCCAACATTCATGTATACTGGCATCACAATATCTCAGGGCAGGAAAAAAGTCCTCTGCCTCCCTCCTACCTTCAAAATCTCAAGGACTTCTACTTGCCAGAACCTAAATAGCATCCAGAATCCTAGTGGCCAAGGGGTCAGGGGAATGTGGTTTTTAGCCTTCTGGTCCCTGTGATGGTGGAGTATGGAGACACAGAAGGTGATAGAAACAGATGCTGAATGCCAACAAATGAAGTTTACTACAAATTCTCAAAGTGTGCTCCAAGGACCCTCTGTGTCAGAATCAGTGGGATTGCCTACCACCAGATGCCAAAGACACCAGGTAGAATCCAGGGACCCAGGGATCTGCTCCAGGTCATCTTTATATGCACTGCATTTTGAGGCCTTCGGGCCTATGACAAAGGGGATTTGCCCATAAAAGAGAGATTGAGAGAAAGAGAAAGAGAAAATAAAAGATCCAAAGTAAAAGGGTTTCTTCAGAAAATTACCTTAGTATTTTAATGTCCCTGTATTAGTCCATTTCTGTTACTTATAACAGAATACCTGAAACTGGGTAATCTATAAAGAAAAGAGGTTTATTTGCTTATGATTCTGGGACAGCTGCGTCTGGTGTGGGCCTCAGGCCGCTTCTACTCATGGCGGAAAGTGGCAGGCAGCTGGTCGGTACAAGGAGATCACATAGTGAGAGGAAGCAAGAGAGAGGGAGGGGAGGTGCCAGGGTCCTTTAAACAATCAGCTCTTGCTGGAACTAATAGAGCAGCAATTAAGTAACACCTCCCCCCTCCCCTGGGAGGGTATTGATCTATTCATGAGAGATCTACCCCCATGACCCAAACACCTCCAGATACTGCCAAGTTGGGGATCAGATTTCCACATGAGCTTTGGGGGTGACAACACACCCAAACTCCATCAGTCCCCTATAAAATTGTGTAAGAAACACAAAACTTAAGTCATATTAAAGTCGTGGATCACAAAAGTTAGAAAGAAAATAAAATTCAGAGAAAATCCAACTCTTTCATTTTAAAAATGAAGAAAATGAAGCACAGGAAGGTTAAGAATTTTGCTTAAGATCAAATTTTTTGTGTGAGAGAGATCATTGTATGGACCAAAGAAAGGACTAAAAACTAAATAAATTACATTTGGCTTCAGAAGACAAATCTGTTCACCAGTCACCTGAGTATCACACTCACAGAGAAAATTCCTGATTTAGAAACTGCAAATGGGCAGCCCTCAAGCCACAGATGTATTTTTGTTGGTCGACAGAGTATTCTTTTGAAATTTGAGCTAACATCTAAAATTTGGGAAATTTTACATAACAATCGACATATTTGGTTTCCCTTGAGAAATTAGAAAGTCGAACCATTTGGGGTCCGCATTCCCGACTAATGACATTGGATCCTCTGAGAAGAAATTGCAAACTCTCATCACAACTCCCATCTCCTTGCCATGGTGTGCTCTCCAGTTTACTACAATCCCCACCAATCTTCAGTGTCTTCTGGAACCTCAGGCTGAGGGTCAATGGCTATTTATCACCATGATTGAAATAGCCTTTCTCACTGTAGAGAAAGACTTGCATAACTATATGCGGATCAAAAGTGAAAAATCAAGGCGAGACCAATGAGGCCGTGTGAGTGCGTACACCTTCCCATTTCATTCATTTTTATTACCTGCCTGGCCCCTAGGACTAATTTGTCACTCTGGCCTTGAAGTACCTTGTAGCATTTCTGTCCTGATAGATCCATTTGCCACCTATGGTCTGAACTCCAATTGAGGAGAGACCCCACCTGGTCACCTGCAAAATAGCACCCTGGAGAGCTAACTATTTTTATATTCTGGCAAGCAGGGCAGTTAGAGCGCTTCTCTATTCAGGATGCCACAGTGCTGTCTGTTTGAGGTAATTAGTTTGGCTCTAAAATTAGCAGTTAAATAAATGTTAATGAACAGCTGTTCCCAATAAACAGGATAAATTGAAATTAATAATTGCCATATTCATTTAACAAATGAATTACCCACTTTTTAAATACACCCACATAACACATGCGTGGTCTCCTTCCAAGCCCAATCAGACTAAGAAAATTTACTTAGTGGCAAAACAGGGCAACCTGGGAGCTGAGTGGGGCAGATACTGTCACCCACTCTAAAGATACAAGATAACGTGTGACTGCTTTGCTTGCTTTTACCACTTTAAAAGGTAAAAATAAATAGGGAATTGACAATGACCCAAACACCGGGATGTAGGGAATAGTTTCATTTTACCAAGGGTAGGATAAAGTGGTGCCAAGTGTTTCTCGAAGGCATTTGGCTCAATGACATCTTCCACCCCATTCTATCCCTAAATTTTTTATTTAGGGTACTATTTGCTTGTGGATCTTTAAAGAACCCAACTGTGTGGCATCCCAGAAGTAGAAATCTACTAAGAACACTGGATTCTAGGGCAGTGGGAAGGGCATGAGCTTTGGGGGGACAGATCCAGGCTCAAGTCCTGACTACACTAACTACCTCCTTTCCTTGTCTGCACAATGGGAACCACAGCTTCCTCCTGGGGTTACTGTGAGCTTTGCAGGAGATTATATAGATCAAGCTATTAGCACAATGTTTGGCACTTAACAGATACTCATTACATATGAATTTCCCTCTACACTGTAAAGGAAAAAGGAGATTCCAAGGGACCAACTTAGAAGTAAACCAAACCTTGATCTGCCTGGGACCCACGCGTGTATGGCACCAGCACCATCCTGGGCAGGGCTGCCAACAGGAACGAGATAAGGGCTCTGCCTAGTTGAGCACACACTCTTGCATCCTCATGAGGCAGGCACACAAAACATGGGCGTGTGCACAGGAACTTTTAGGTGCATGCTGTAAAGAGACTAAAAGAAGACAACAGAAGACTGGCTGGGCGACTAACTGTGACAACCAGGAACATCTGGAGAACACCTTCCTGGGGGAAAATGTAATTCAGCACCTGCATGTGACTCAGAGCCTGCCTACAGGAGATCTCCCAGAAGAGTATTCTAGAGAAAGAGCAAATGTAAAGATGCCACAGTGGCAATGAGAATTGACATCTTCCAGCAAGAGCGTCACTGCAGTTGGAGCTTAGTGACACACATCTTCTAGTTTTTCTTTTTAAAAGATCACCTGGGGGGCCAGGTGGGACAAAAGTGGAAGGAGGGAGATGAGTTGGGAGCTCTTGCAGATACTGNATGGGACATAATAATCAACTACATTGTATATTGACAAAATAAAAAAATAATAAAAAAAAGATCACCTGGGGGCCAGGTGGGACAAAAGTGGAAGGAGGGAGATGAGTTGGGAGCTCTTGCAGATACTGGCTTCTCCATACATTGTCTCAACCTGCCTCTTCCCATGCAGCGGGACCCTCCCACCCTGGGAATTCCCATAGCAAATAGTGTTCATTACAAAATACAAGGTCATTGTTGGCAGATGTTACAGCAAGTGCTAGGGGAGTCATACACACTCTAAGTAGGAGTTGGACCTTGAAGGCTATGACTGGGGTTAGATCTTTTTATTTTAACCCCTCTCCATTCATTCCTTTTTCCCTCTCCCCACTCTCAACATACACACGGCTAGAGATCAGAGTGCTTTGCACATGGAGGGACTCAAAAATGGTTTGTGCTTATAACATGAAAATATCCTGGGCATATGCAGTATGAGGGTACTCCAAAACATTTGTGGGAAAATGAAATACAACATGAATCCATGAACTTTTTGGAACACCTTATATTTCAGAGTCATTAAGAGACTTTAGTCAGCCCAGTCTGAGTCCCAGCCCTACCACTTTCTACCTGTGTGACCTGGACAATTGACTTAATCTCATCTGTGTGTCAGTTTCTCCATCTCTGGAAGCTGAGA
>NW_007726573.1:64684-66075 GCF_000696425.1 Galeopterus variegatus
ATGGCAAAATTACTTCTGAGACAAGAAGTTTGAAGTTTTAGATTAAAAACCAATTTATGGGTCTGGTGGCAAATTCTTTAGTCTCAGCAGGCATTTCTTTGAAGCCATAATAAGGTGTTCAAAACTTTATAGGTATGTAACATCAGGTACAGGCAAAGTGAGCTGAGACACAACTCTCATACATGGAGCGGTATACAATGATATAGCCAGTTTAGAGACAAACTTGTCCATATCTGACACCTTTTATTTTATTTTATTTATTTATTTTTTTGTACTTTTTGTGACTGGTAAGGGATCGCAACCCTTGGCTTGGTGTCGCCCACACTGCGCTCAGCCAGCGAGTGCACCGGCCATCCCTATATAGGATCCGAACCCGCGGCGGGAGCGCCACTGCGCTCCCAGCGCCGCACTCTCCCGAGTGCACCACAGGGTTGGCCCATATCTGACACTTTTTAAGTGTGCACTAACTTCAACCCACCAATTTCATTTCTTAATATATATGTTCTGAAATATGACACCCAAGTGTGCACAAGAAACAGTATCCAAGGTTGTTCACCACAGTACTGTTTATAATAGTAAAAACCTGGAAATAACCTAAATGATTGCCTATGGAGAAACAGCAAAACAAAGTATATTTTAATAATACAGAATACTATGCAACAGTGAATAAAATGCAGTAGAATTATTATGCTGAGATCTCTAAAACACACTGTATTGGAAAGAGCAAGCTGCAAAATTGTTAGTGTGGTATACTGCCTAAAAACAATGCTGTGTACTTCTGTCTACACATTTGCATGGCAGAGATGGCTAGTTGCCTTCTCCCCCTGCTATTTAATAATAGAACCACAATTTTATTTGCATAGCAATGAATTCAGCTGAAACATAACTCTTAGCATATCTTGAAGCTATGTGTGGCGTTATGACTAAATTCTGGCGGATGAGATGTAATCAGAAGTGTGTGAAAACACGACCTCCTTTCTTCTTTCTTTGCAAATAGAATGGCTAGAGTTCTTGCCACCACTTTGGACCAGGAGGTGACCTTGAGGATGGACACAATGGACAGAGGATGGCAGACTGACACCTGGATTCCTGATGACATCATGGAGCCGCCACACCTGATGAAAGATGGAGCTGTATTTTCCTGGACTGCCTGCTTCCAGACTTTCCTCATGTGAGAAAGAAACTTCTAATGTATGGAAGTTATTATTATTTGAGATTTTCCTATCACATGCAGCCAAATGTAATCCTAAGTACTACAGTAGGCAAGTCCAACAGGCTGGAAAGATACACACTAATTTCAGTTGTAACCTCTGGGGACAGGAGGAGAGAGCTGAAACAGCAGCGGGCAGTCCAAGGAAAATACAGCTCCATCTTTCACGTTTAACTTTTTT
>NW_007726573.1:66534-155965 GCF_000696425.1 Galeopterus variegatus
ATTTCAGCTACCACCTCCCCAGAGGACTCTTACCTCTCAGCTGGGTACCCCATGACAAACATTCACCTGTGCACTGGCCTCCAGAAACCATGCAGCAGGCAATAAGCCTGGTCCCTTCCCGGTACAAATGGATCTCAGCTGAGATTTTTGCAGGGCTTTGTAGTCATTGAATCATGAGGTCCCAGAAGGTGATAGTTAGGTTTTGTTGCCTTCCCTGTCAGAATTGTTTTCTCTCACGCAATCAATACTTAAGGTGGGAGGGAGATGTAAGAATGTGACAGAGATCAGGAGTGTTCTCAGTAGCCATCATCATTCTCCTTTGTGGTAAGCGTGACGTGATACACAGTCCCATCCTGTGGCAGCCACAGGCCCAGGAAGAAAGCATGACTTCACATTCTGTCTTAAGGTGGGAGGGAGATGTAAGAATGTGACAGAGATCAGGAGTGTTCTCAGTAGCCATCAGCATTCTCCTGTGTGGTAAGCGTGACGTGATACACAGTCCCATCCTGTGGCAGCCACAGGCCCAGGAAGAAAGCATGACTTCACATTCTGCTGGTCTTAGGGTATCTCTCCAGATAATGGAGACATGGGAAGCTAATGGGCTAGTTGCAGGAGGATATGAGGTGTGTCACTAAGAATTTAAGTCCATATTCAACTCACATTCATCAACTTCAGATCAAGACCAGCAAGAAGCCCTAGATGTATCAACAATGGGGAAAAAATGGGGAGAAACCTTTCTTAATATCAACATGTCTGTCCTCATTTGTTCCCCAACTTGGCAAAACCCCAACCCTGAATAGTCCAAACATCACCTTTCTCTATGCCCACACCTGTAAAACCACGCCTTGCCAGAGATGCCTCACGAGTGGGCAGGTTGCTATCATTATAAATCAGCATCTCCAGTCTTAAATAAGCATTCAACCAGACCCCACAATTCTGCTGTTTCAGAGCAACCAGGTTTTGATTTGTCCCAATTGCTCAAATATTCCACCCTCTGCCCCTTTTTACTTGAGGGTCTCACCCCACACTCACTCAAGAAAACAGGAGCCAGAAAGCAGCTACCACATTTGCCACCTCCAAATGCAAAACCCTCCTGGTGTCTGCACCCAGCTGCTGCTTCTGCTCTTTGACAACAGAGCACCGCCCTCTCTTATTTTAAGCCAATCCCCACACACGTGATCCAGATCTCTTCCGCCCCTCACTTCCCAAAGTGATTGCCACCCCCTGTGTTATTGGCACATCTCCGACATAATCTATCTCTTTCTCTCCATTGTATCACTCTCCTCAACACACACACCGCCTCTAGTGGAGGAGAGAGACACGGTGCTGTTAATAGGAGATGGAATCTTATGAGAAATATCAGAGGTTTCCCAGAGGAAGCAATGCTTGAACAAAGACCTGAAGGATAAGGAGGAGTTAGTTTAAGAAAGAAGGAAAAGAATAATATTCCAGGCAGTGGGACCTGTATGTGCATAGGCCCTGTGATAAAATAAGGTGCTTTAAAATTAATCTGTTAAAATCACGTGTGTATTTTTACTCACAAGAATAAATTCCAAAGAAGGAAAATCTTTTAGATACTTTCTTAACAACCAGTTAAGAAATGCAATGTCCAGTAGGGTAGCTGATAGCCATATGTGGCTGTTTTAATTAATTAAAGTTAAATATTCAGTTCCTCAGTTGCACTAGCCACATTTCATTTTGGACAGTAGAAATATAAAACATTTCTGTCACTGTAGAAAGTACGATTGGCCAGTGCCCATATAAACCGCTGGGAACAGGAGGATAGGTGTGAGATTCATGCGAAGTCAGGGATTTTGTTTCATTTTATTTTTAGATATGTTGTTTGGGTCATTATAGAAAGATCAGTAAGCTAATGGTCTGTGGTTAATATCACGAATTTGGTGATCAATTTTCTTCAACAAACATGTTAAATGTTGTTTTCTTTACAAACAGAAGTAGTTTCAGAGTGACAGATCCACAGTCCTTGGAAGACAACTATTAATGCCAACTACTGAATATTATAGGAAAATTCTTTGCCTTTTTAAAGTGAACACTTAGAAATTCAACTTTAAGGCCGGCCAGTGGCTCACTCTGTAGAGTGCGGTGCTGATAACACCAAGGCCCCGGGTTCGGATCCTATATAGGGATGGCCGGTTTGCTCACTGGCTGAGCGTGGTGCTGACAACACCAAGCCAAGGGTTGAGATCCCCTTACCAGTCATCTTTTTAAAAAAAAAAGAAATTCAACTTTATGTTAATTAGATAATCAGTACAGATTTAACTCAAATTTTGTAGTGCGTGGTTTGTCAATATTCTCTGCCCTTTTTCCTTATGTCTCTAAACAAAAGATAAAGAATAACCCTAACTCAGAAATACTTGCATCAATATCACCCTCACTCAAAGCTTCTCATCACGTGGTATCGACTGTATCTTTAACCAAAGCTCTATTGTGTGGTGAGGGGTGGAGTGTGGGGCCTTACAAAGTTTTGTTGCAAAGCTCTGAAGTGGAGGAAAGCATGGTAAATACAAGGCCATGGTAGCTGGAGAGAAGAGGAGGAAAGAAGAGATGGTTAAGATAAATCGGGAGAAATAGAAATGGGCCAGGCTATGGAGAGTTCTATCTTTAACCTAATGGTCAGTAAGAAGCCACTGAAAGATTTTAAGAGTAAAAGGGAAGAACACAGAAGTAGGAAAGACTTGATGAAAGTTGAGTTTTAAAAAATACTCTGGTTGCTATGTGGAGAAACAGGGCAAAGAGGTCTGGAGGGAGGCCGGAGTAGATGCAGACGGACCTATTAGCAGGTGACTGCAGTAGCACTTGAGAGCAGACTGGGGAGTAGCCAGAGGGTCACTGAATTTCCCAAATCAAAAGTCAAGAAACCATACTGACAGAAGTAGAAGTAGTTACAAGGAAACAAGACAGTATATTTAAAAGTCAACTATCCTACAAAACGTGGAGCATGTGATCATTTCCTCAGCAGAAGGCACAGTGATGGACTTATTGTTAATACTCAAAAAGTAATTTGTTACTTGAACGAAAAGTTTTGTCTTAATAGACAGGTCAACTCCTACTTCAGGATTCCAAAGCAACAATTTATTATCACCATGAAATTTTAATCCCAGAGACTACATTACTTTCTCCTGAAGCATTAAAGCAACTCTACCTTTGTTTTCTACATTCCCCTCTCCTCCCTTTTAAAGAAATGCTATGAAAACTTCCTTTTATTAAAAGAGACAAATAAGTCTGGGCCATTAGTAGCATTCCTATGATGTTATAGAGCTTGGCCAAATTTAGCCTATTTTTTTTTTTTTTCCTTTTTTGTCTTTTTCTGTGTCCAGCAATGGATCGCAACCCTCAGTGTTGCCCCCGTACTGGACCGGGACCAGCAACGGGATCGCAACCCTCGGCGTTGCTCCTGCGTCTCGCTCAGCCAGTAAGCTGGAACCGGTCTGTATGTGGGATCTGAACCCTCGGCGGGAGCGCCACCGCACTCCCAAGCTGCGCACTGTAGCAGTGCGCCACCGGGCCGGCCCCCAAATTTAGCCTATTAATGTGGTTCCCCTTCTCCCCGAATAATACTTTGAAAAAAATTAGGCAATATTTTTTAAATCAGAAAATTTCACAGAGAAATCTGGAATATTTCCTTCTCTTAAAAAATCAGAAGACCTGGCAACACTTGGGGTTTCTTCCCACAGGCAACAGTCAGCTGGAATCAAGTGCAAGCTGGTCTTCTCAGACCCAGATGGATCCTATAGTTCATTAAGGTGTCCACTACCCATACAGTCTAGGCAGTGAAGTCACACAGGTTACACATTTGTGTTATCAGAAAGGTACTTCACTCTGCTGTCCTCACTCTGCTGTCCTCTGCTGGCCAAATCCATGCAACTGCCAAAAACTACCAAATTATTCTGGCCTATGATCATCAGCAAAGAGGTCAACCACTCATAAACAAAATTTTTTATCTGTATTTCTGACCTTCTCCCAGCATCGAATGATATACCTTCAAGAAATGCAAACTGAATTCGACCTTAGCAGACAACCATTTTAAAAAGTGAATGGGGGGTCAGCCCCGTGTCTCACTCGGGAGAGTGCGGTGCTGGTAGCACCGAGGCCGCAGGTTCAGAACCTATATAGGGATGGCCGGTGCGCTCACTGGCTGAGCGTGGTGCGGACCACACCGTGCCAAGGGTTGCGATCCGCTTACCGGTCAAAAAAAAAAAAAGTGAATGGGGAGGCCAAACATCAAATAAAAATGTCTCTCTTACTAGATTTATTTGTGAAGAGAATTCAGAATTGTTTGATTTATATAACAAAGCTTTAATTTCCCCCCCAAATATTCAGCATATTAAATAGTCTCCTATCATATTGATAAATAAGGTTAAAGCATATTAATTATGATTCTAAAGTTTCCATTAGTTACACTGCACTTAACCATCCCACAGACTGTGATATTCAACTTCTTATTACAACATAACATGGTGCATACAATAGCCATCTCAGCGGCCAAAACAAAACAGGAGGCTTTTTGTCATTGAATTTTGTCCTACAAAGGACAACCCTCTAAGGAGGAAGAAATCACAACCTCCAAGGGCATTCCCAATCTTCATGCAAACATTTTATAGTCCACTCCCACATAATACACTTTAATAGCTGTATTTTGAGAGACATATATTCAATTAGAGAGATTTCTGCTCTTTTTTCTTACCACCATTCTCTTCTCTCTAGAAGGTAAAATATGACATAAAAATCAAGCAATGACTTGATCACACCCTACAAGTTAATCACCACATTCCCAACTAGCAGCAGGAACATCCAAAGAACGCAAAGTGCCAAAAAAATTTTCTGCTGCTGAACTGGGAATCTAAAGGCAATCGCCAAGTGCACCTAATCAAAGACTCCTTTGTGGAAGTATGTGAAAACCCACAGGGTGTAAGACCAATCTGAATTAGTAAAAACTGAGAATTCTTACAAAAATTCTGTTTCATTCATTTGAAGTACACATGGAATCCCAGCAGATCTCTGTCCCATTAAAGCAATTAGTTAATGCAGAAGAATAAATGGTTTGTCTTCAACTACATATATTTGCTTCTAATGGATATGCTTTGACCTTTTAAACTCCCAGTTTTCTGGGAGTTCCTGAGACCCTTTCAGGGGGCCCACAGAATCAAAACTGTTTTCAAATAATACTAAAATGACATTTGGCTTTTTCACTCTTTCTCTCATGAGTATACCATGGTGTTTTCTAGAGGCTGAATGCCATGTGATACTGCAACAGATTGAATGCAGAAGCACAGAGGAGAATCCAGCTCCATTCCATCAAGTCAGACATCAGAGATTTGCAAAAACATGAACAGTATCACTCTTCTCACCAAATGTTTTTGTTTCGGAAAGTATAGTTATTTCTAAGAAAAGTACCGGTTATGTTAACATGTAGTGGTTGGTTACTGTTATTTTAAAACAAATTAATATTTTAAATTTTTCTCAGCTTTAGTTTCTAATAAGGTCAATATTGATAGATATAACCCACATAAACAAAAACTCCTTAGGGTCCTACATGTTTTTGCATTTGATCTGTTGCAATAACACATGCCATTTAGCCTCCATAATTTTTAAGAGTGTAAAGGGGTCCTAAGACCAAAAAGTTTGAGAACCACTACTTTAAACAGTTTTCCTGTTGTTTACTAGATTAAGCCAGTTCTCTGAAAACTGGTTTCATTTGAAAGAATCCTTTCTGCATCAATAATGCAAAGAGTGGGTCCGGGGTCCAGAATTCAGCCCTTGAAGCAACTGCTCCCAACAGGCCTAAACATCCCTCCTCCACGTGCCAAAGCTAACGTCTTCACGTCCTCTGTTGAGGCATTCCACTTGCACGAAGATCATCACTATAGTTACTATAATCATCACAATCACCAGTTTTTAAAATCAAATGAGTGTTTACCATTTGCCAGACATTTATCCTTCACCATCTCACTAATGAATTAATAAAAAGTGATTCAAACATTGCCTGGAATGTGGTAAGCCTTCATTAAACGTTAGCAATGACAGTGGTGACAGTGACCTTACAACAATTTATGAGGGATATATTAATAATATTCTTCACTTACAGATGAGGAAACTGAGGCACAGAAATGTTACTTGCCTGAGTTCTCACAGCTAGTAAGTGGCAGAGCTGGGATTCTCACCCAATTCTATGTCTAAAGTCCATGCATCAAACACTTCTGCTGTACTGTACAGCACAGCTTCTCACACTTTCCCATGCAGACGAATCATGTGAGGCTATTAATGCAGATTTTGATTCAGGAGGTCCAGGATGGGGCCTGGGACTCTGCATTTCTAGCAAGCTCCCAAGCAGTGCTGATGCTGCTGGTCCTCAAACCACAGTTTAGTTGAAGGTTGTTTAACGCCCCTCCCCCAGGCCTCTTGAACCATTTTTTAATCTATGTGTTTTATTTTCCTGTCTATAAATGCTCAAATATCTATATCCTAATAAAAAATATTTTTCATAGCTCCATCCATGCCCCATTCAACAATAATCCCTAACCCCTGCTTTCGTATGGTACTCACTGACACCACAAACCACCTTCAGAACAACACATTCAGTCTCTTCTCCATCAGCTGAACATGTATTTTGAATTGTCACAAGAGGGCACTGTCCACTAATCCACGGGTCAGACTCGACTGCAGAGTCCTGGTAAGTAGAGTAGTGAAACTGTGCAATTACATAAACATTGTACTAAGAATGAATGGGGGCTGGGAAAATAAAAAGCAGGATGCAAAGTTGTATGCCCTGTGTGAGCACTGACAAGGATCTTACGTTGAATGGACCGCTGGTTTTACTCATGACTTTTTTCATATTCCTTGTAAATGCAGCCAAAACAATGGAAGTTATTACTTAATTATACATTTATCTGACACTTGATAGTTTGCAGAACATTTTCAACTACACCACCTGGTGTAATTACGTACATGGATTGTAAGCTCTTTGTGAGTGAAGGCCACACCTCAGACTTCTGTTGCCTTTACTACGTTAATAACAGGAAAATCTAAAATCTCAACTTATCTGATTAATCAAATGTCTTCCTTCCCTCCCCCCCCTTCACTTGCCTTTTAGGAGAAAGAGGGATATCACCAAGCAAGGCACGTGGAGCCCAGCTTCATTCTGAAATACCATGTTATAAGTTGAATTGTGTCTATCCCTCAAATTCATATGTTGAAGTCCTAACCCCCAGTATCTCAGAATGTGACCTTATTTGGAGAGAGAGGCTTTATAGAAATGATCAAGTTAAAATGAGATCAATAGGAAGGCCCTAATCCAATATAACTGGTGCCTTATAAAAAGGAGAATTTTGGAGACAGACATGCACACAGGGAAAAGCCATGTAAAGACGAAAGCAGAGACTGGTGTGATATGCCTCCACACCAAGGAACACCAAAGACTTCCAGCAACCACCAGAAGCTTGGAGAGAGGCCTGGAACCGATTCTCTCTCAGAGCCCTCAGCAGAAACCAACCCTGCCAACAGCATTTTGGACTTCTAGCCTCCAGAATTGTGAGACAATACAGGTCTGTTTCTTATGCCACCAGCTTGTGGTACTTTGTAACAGAACCCCCAGCAAACTAATGCACACAAGTTACAGGTATGAACTGGCCTCAAAGCAAATTTGGCCAGCACTGTCCCCTTCATGACCCCTAGGGAAATCTGATGATTTCCCTATCAGAATGATGATCCTACAGCAGTAGACCTTCAAGAAATTTAAGAAAGATACCCAAGTAAACTATGGCATTTTAAAGAGATATTTTTACATCAAGAGAAGAATCAAAAATGCTTTTCAGAAAATTATGCACATTGTCCTATCTCTTTATACCTGTATTCTAATTAAATTAGGTTTTTGCTATAATCCTGCTATAAATAGTTGAAAAACCAAAAATGAAATTTTAAAAACAAGCTTAGAAACCAAATGTTTTTACTAAATGGTTCTTAGAAGTTAATTCAAATACTCTCTTTGGCCTATTTATTGCAAGCAAGGGAGGGTGGGGCTTAACGAGAAGCAGATGTGCTTGTAAAAGCAAGTTTACAATGGAATTGAGGATCCACTCAAAATTACAGTTGATGGGCCAGCCCGGTGGCGCACTGGAGAGTGCACCACTTGGGAGCGTGGCGGCGCTCCCTCCGAGGGTTCGGATCCCATGTGGTGACCGGTTCCCGCTCACTGGCTGAGTGCGGTGCAGACGCAACACTGAGGGTTGCGATCCCGTTGCTGGTCCCCGGTACGGGCGCGACACCGAGGGTTGCGATCCCATTACCAGCCAGTAAAAAAGACAAAAAGGAAAAAAAAATTACAGTTGACCCTTGAACAATGTGGGTTTCAACTGCATGGACCCCTTAAACCCAGACATTTTTCAATAAATATATAGTTAGCCTTCTATATATGCACGTTCCGCATCTGAAGATTTAACCAACCACAGATGGAAAATATCCATACAGTATTCTTGGAATGCGGAACCCACATATACGGAGTTTACATTTCCCATCTGCGGGTTCCATGGGGCCAACTATGGGACTTGGGCATTGGCAGACTTTGGTATCTGCACGGGATCCTGGAATCAGCCCCCCATGTACACTGAGAGCCAACTGTATATATACGTATATAACTTACTTATAAATATGCATGAAGAGATTTATGGAAGTGTACTCACCAAACTATTATTTTTACAGTAAGCAGGGCTGCTGTTGAGAGACCAAATGAGATGTTGGGGTTGCAGCCAACACCACAGGTGAGATAACCACTCTACGTGAGAAATACAGAGTCCTATTGTACACTTTTCTACCACTCACCAATGGCTGATCCCATAACCCCCTTTGATAATTCATTGCCTAGCATTGCAGTTATCAGAAAGAAAGCCTGTTTTGGAGACAGGTTAATGCTTTGTAGCTCAAGTGCCAAAGACAGACAGCCTGGATCAAATTCCAGGCCTGTCACTTACTAACAATACAACTTGGGATCAGTTACTTCATTTGCTTCTTTTAACCTGAAAAATGGACAGGATGAAAATGCCTACATTGTAGGGTTTTCATGAAAAGTATGCTCCAGAACTGCAGACTATTATAATTACTATTTGAACTCAAGCAATAATAATGTTTTCAATCTTTGTTTCTTTCAGCTTTATAGAGGTGTAGTTGGCAAATAAGAATTGTATGAATTCAAGGTGTACAATGTGTTTTAATACACACATAGACTGTGAAATGATTACCACTGTTGAGAGAGAGAGATTGAGATTTGAAGATGCTATGCTCCTGGCTTTGAAGGTGGAGGAATTCAGACAGCCTCTAGATGGTGATAAAGGTTGGGAAACAAATTCTCCCTGAGAGCTTCTAGAAGGAACGCAGCCCTGCTAAGACCTTGATTTTAGGACTTCTGGCCTCCACACCTGTAAGATTATTGGTGTTGTTTTAAGCCTTAAATTTGTGGTAATTTGTTACAACTGCAATAGGAAACTAATGCAGAATGCCTGAAAATGTCTTTAGAGATACTGATGGCCCATTGGGAAGTTGGTCTGATGGAAAGAGCTGGAACCAGAATCAGAAATACAGGGTCCATCTCAGTTCAGCAACTAACCAGCTCTGTAACTACCAACACCTGGAACACCTCACTTTCTTTTCCTATAAAATGATGGCATTGCTACCTCTTCTACCTAAAAAAAATTTTTTGAAGGTAAGTTATAAATATATTTCATGAGAATGACTCAAACTTGCATATTTCAACTTCTCAGTTACAAAAAGGAGAAAAGTTTTTGAAAAAAAACTATTAGAAGAATTTCCTGTAGTTTCAACTAGGATTTAATAAGGTAGGAAAAGTTTAAAATTTTTTCTTATGTTTTAATGCACTCAGCAGAAAAGAGGATTGACAAACATTTTGTACCCAGGTTTAAACATTTGGAATCAGGTTCCATAGCCTCCCTTCTCCATCAAAACATCTTTTCTTTCAAAGATTTGGAGAATGATATTTTGTTACTGAGCATATTAAATAATAAACTTTTTTTTCTCCTAAGAGTAAACATGGACAAAATCTAGAGACCACAAGCATTGCCTCTCCTATTTTAAAAAGGAAGACAAAGTCTGGGACTCAAGGAAGGCAACGTACTTTCCTTTCTTAACAGGCCACCAAGAAATCAAGTTGGCTGGCGTTGGCCCTCCAAAACCTGCACATTCCTTCCCCAGCTCATCCAGCCCTGGGGTGTTTGACACGTGCATGGAGATGCTGCGCCACCTGCTGGATTTCGTAGTCATGGAAACAGCTCCAGTCTGCTGAAGAGAGCATCACGTGCACCCTGGCCTCTCAGGGCCGGCACGATGAGAAAAGGGTAATACAGCAACAACCTTGAATTCTACGATTCAAATGGGTGAACTGTATGATATGTGAATTATATCTCAATAAAGCTGTTTTTTAAAATGTGAAAAAAAATTATATTCATAACCAAGGTGGTCATGGCAATGAAACTGATTTTTTTTTGACAAGATTTTTTTTCCAAATGAACCCACAGCCAACAACACTCTACAAAGACAAGACACCTATACCCAAGGATGGGCTTATGATGTCTACAGTAGGCTTTTAACCATATGGTAGGCTTTTCACCATTCTGGGCCCATAGAGATATTTTAGAGTTTTACTTGCTAAAAAGGCTCTGTTCTCCTAGGACAATGTGCCCCTACAAAATAGCAGCCCATATTATCTTCATTGTGGAAAAGTCAATCCCCAAGACAGTTCTTTCTAGGATCTTTTTGGCTGACTAGGGCCCTTCCTTACATTATAACAAAAGTCATAGCTGCAATTGTAATTTGCATTATAACAATGTGAAAAGAAAAATTCCTGCAAAGAAAAAAAAGGGGATCAAAAATACATAAAAATATCAACCACAGTTGTGTTTGGACAGGAGTATGAATGATTTTTTCAAGAACAGAAAGTTTAAAGTTCTACATAAGCTGGCACAGTGCAGCCAACTCTTATGGTCTTTCCATCCCTTTGCTTTCCAAACAGCCATCACATCTATGTCCAAATTTTATCCTTCATAAAGTCAAAATGGGCAGTTATTAAAGACAAAAAAAACCTGGCAGGAAAACGTGCAAAACAGGGTGAAGAAAAACGCATCTAGCTGGCCCCTGAGGTTCCTGGACTCCAGATTGTGCCGTGTTGACGTAGGACAAATCCCTCACATGTTCAGAGCATCTGTCTCCACACCTGGAAGATAAAGTTTTGAGCCAAACAATCAAAAAGGCCCCTTTCTGATCTAACAGTCTCATTGTTCAGTGACAGGCTTCAAATCTCCTAACTCCTAGTACCTGGCCCTCACAGACTCAGTTTTGTAAAATTTGAAATATACACGGTGGCCATCAAGTCTAGAAACCAAGCAAATAGATAATAAATGGCTTAGAAATTAGATGATATAATAATCTAAGTTTCCAGACTTGATGACCACCTTGTAACTAACAGCACAATCAATCTTCTTCCACCATCTTCTCTACAGTGGCACTTAGGAGCTAACTAACCAGCGGCAGAAGCAGGAGGGGGTTTCTTGTAGGAGTGGCCACTGGGACCCAGCCTCACCTACTCACACTTCCTTAGAGAGGGCTTATCACTCAGCTTACACCTGTAGCCTGCAACAACAGTCCGGGACACAAGACACTAAATCATGGGCATGTCACTCAGGAAGGCCACACAGCAAAAGATACTCCACAAAAACAAGATAACTGTAGTCCAAAGAGGAGCAAAACCAGGGGACTGGAGAAAGGAAGCCTCGGCAAAGCAAAGCAAAGCAGTCAGCAAAGAAAGAAGCACTCATTGCACATCATGGCCATTCTGGGGTGGGAGCCAAGAGCTGGTGAAGGACTGCTGCCCTGAGGGCCGACTCGCGTGATGCCCAGCAGAGCCGAGCTGAGTGTGCCCTGCAAGCACTCTAGCCTGCTACTGGATGGCAGCTGGTCAGAGAAGCTCACCTGAGCTCCACCTGCAACATTCAGAGCCTGAAAAGCTGTGGGTAATAGAAGGAGAGGTTAACTCTCAAGACCCGAAGCAAACAATGCTAACTAATCTGATAAGAAGCAGCTGTTTTCTGATGTTAGTTTAATACAGGGGTACTGGATACACAGCAATGATAAACTCCAAAAAGACTCTGGCAGAGATGAGTAAGTAGGTACGCACCTGAGGTCTTAGCTTAGATATCCTTTCTCACAGGAAGCCTTTGTCTGACCCTCCCCTCCCCTCCCACCCACGCGCCAACTCAGGTGCCTCTTCTCCAGGCTTCCACAGCAGCCAGTAATCTTCCATGACAATGTCACTGTCATTGAAATTTCTTCTTTGTTCATCTCTCCCACTAGATTGTGGCTTCTCAAGAAAAGGGACTCCTTTTACCACCCTGAGTTCAGTGGCTCTAGCATTATGCCTGACAAGAGGAGAAAGTGGCTCAGTAAATATTCACTGAAAGTCCAGGAGCTTTATATTCCCAGTGCCAAAAGGTTCAATGAATGCTTGTTGAACTAAACTCTGCCAATCTGAGAATTGCATTGTTCAAAGAACAGTATCCCACAATTTCTGTGGTGGGTCAGGATAGCTCGGGAACCCCAACTGGAGTCAGACCGGTGGGGATTCCATCTCAATCCTGTCATCTACTAGCTGTGTGATCTACAGACCCATAGGCAAGTTATTTCATTTCCCTATACCTCATGGTCATCATCTGTAAATAAGGGATAGTAATTGTATTAGTCTGTTCTTGTTTATAACAAAATACTTGAATCTGGGTGATTTATAAAGAAAACAAAATTTATCGCTTACCGTTTCTAATACTGTGAAGTCCAAAGTCTGGTAACCCAGCTGGTGAGAGCCTTGGTGGTGGTGACAGTGACAGCAGAGTATCACATTGCAAAATAGTGGAGCAGAGAGCAAGACGGACTCTCCTCTCTCTTCTTTCAAAGCCCTCAGAACCACGCCCCTGACCACCATTTTTAATCCATTCTCTACAGCATGGTCCTACAATCTAATCACCTCTTCAAGGCCCCACCTTTCAATTACCATCATAGGATTTCCCACCCTTCTAACAGTCATAGTGGGGGCTAACATAAAACTTGCAGGACACAATTCAAGCTTCAGTGAGTTTAGGGGGGTCCTAATTCAATCCACTACAGTAATTGTACCTTCTCCAGGAGTTGGTGTGAAGATCCAATTGCCTGGAACACTTAGCACAGAGGCTGGCACTTAAGACATCCTTGATAAATGATCGTCACTATTATTAGCCCTTCCCTGGAACTGAGCCATAGGATAAACTTTGCCCAGTTCTGTTAAGAGATCACACTTAGCTCTGCTCTTATCAGAAGCCACTTAAAAGCTTGGCCACCAATTTGCTTTGTCTGGGTTCTTTCGGATATTAAGCTGGTTGAGATCCCTTGCAACTTTAAAAAAAAAATGCCTATGGCTCAGATTTTTCATTGTTTTATTACTGCCTCTCAATTTCCGGGGGTCACTTCTTAGCAATGTCACTATGGGTGGTGTCCCTGTCAGGAAAAGCAACCTAAAACCCAGTTATTTGGTGGTGGCAGCTGCTGTGTTACTAGGGCCTTAGCATGAGTGTGGAAGTAGAGGGAGAAGGCTTTGCTGAAAAAGCCTGTTTCCAAGCCAAGGAAACCAGAAGTCAGAGGCAGCAGATTCCAAGTTCCAACATTCTGGGTCTCCCTTTCCTCCTGCTCCCCTCATATCCTTTCTCACCTAATGCTGTCCTTTGGCTTGGTCCTTCTAGGCCACAATCTCTCCCTTTCTCCATAAATCTGTCAGGGTTTTCTTTTCTTTCTTTCTTTTTTTTTTTTTTTAAGTCAGTCTCAGAGTAGAATATCCACTCTATTGGAGGCTACTCAGCATTCTAGGAACAGGAAAGTCTGGTCTTTACCTTTACTCTATCCCAGATAACCCCTTTCTTGAAAGCAGCTTTACTGAGGTATACTTTACAGTAAAATTCACTCATTCTTAGTGTACAATTCTAGGTTTTTAGTAAATTTACAGAGTTGTGCAGCCATCCTCAAAATCCAATTTTAGAACATTTCCATCACCCCAAAAAGATATTTTGTGCCTATGTGCAGTCATTCCTCTTTCCCACCTTTAGCCCCAGGGAACCACTGTTCTACCTCCTGTCTCTGTAGATTTGCCTTTTTCTGGACATTTCATATAAATGGAATCTTACAGAGAGTGGTCTTTGTGTCTGGCTTCTTTCACCCAGCATAGTGTTCTTGAGGTTTGTCCATTTTGTAGCATTTAGCATTCCTTTTTATTGTTGCATAGTATTCCATTATATTAATATAGCCATTTGTTTATCCATTCACTAGCTGATAGACATTAGGGTTGTTTCCACTTTTCATCCCAAATAAGTCTTAATGTTTTCTGTATATTGTTCTGCTCTATCCAACTCACCCATGTCATTTCTCCCAAGATTCCCTTCTATCTATCAAATAGGAAAAGTGTTCCAATACTAGGCAACTTCCAAAAATAGATAAAAATAAGGAAACCTGATAAATGCCTACTAAACATACAATTTAATCCCATATTTTTAAAGTGAGTATGCTTTCAACAAAGATTAAAATAACTTCAACTTATAATACAAATAGGAGAAATGCATGTGACGTTTTCTTTGAGGTTTGTTAAGTTACATTTTTCCTTCAAATGGAAATTATTTTTAAATGATGAAAAAGTAGATACAAGCTACATATTACATTTGTCAGATACTCAGATGTCCAGGTGCTGATATTCAAAAGAAAAAGTGAAACTTGGATGGTGTTATGGCCCTAGTGTTTATGTGCCTGCAAAATTCATTATGTTGAAATCCTCACCCCCAAGGTGATCGTAGCAGGAGGTGGTGCCTTTGGGACATGATTAGGTCATGAGGCCAGAGCCCTCATGACTGGGATTAATACCCTCACAAAAGAGGCCCAAGAGAAACCCCCTCCTTCCATCATGTGAGGACACAACAAAAAAGATGGCTATTTCTGAACCAGGAAACGGGCCCCTCAAAAGACACCGAATCTGTCAGTGCCTTGATATGGACGTCCCAGCCTCTAGAACTGTGAGAAATAAATTTTTATTGTTTAAGTCACCCAGTTTATCTATAGCAGCCAGAACAAACTAAGACAAATAGGGTAATGAGGGTTGCCAGTGGAGAAAATTGCTTTTTGTTACAGCACGTAATCTCATTTTTATTTTTGTGGGCTAATGATAATCCAGGAAGAAAACTCAAAAACTCATTTTCAATTCTCAAGTGGTTCAGAAAATAAAAACACGTATTTGTATATATGTATATCTATATCATGTGTGTATGTGTGTATACACAGGGAGAGAGAGAAGGCAAATGTGGCAAATGTTGACAGTTGGCGAACCGGGATGAAGCATATAAGGTAATTCTTTGTATTACTTTTGCATTTTTTTCTATAAGTTTGCAATTATTTTTAAATAAAGAGTTAAAATAAATTTCCTCCAAAAGAATATAGAAAGTTCAGTCTTCCAGTCCTTCGACCCAAACACCTTGTTTCTAGCCGGAGCACCAGGAGATTCTTCCCTGAGTCAATTCCAACAGATTTGGGAAGTACTACATCACAGTCTTCAGTTTCCCTCAATTATCAATTACTCAAACTTCCGTGATATTAAACCCTTCCTGAACCCATTTAGCTTTTGTCTTATACATCTTCAGGAAACTTGAGTGTCATAAGCTTCTAAGCCATGATGTCAAGTAGTATTTGTTTCTTGGTCCTGTACTGATCTCTTCCACATACATCAGATAGAACAACCTTTCCTGTAGTCCATAATTTGAAGATGTTCATTTGCTCTAAGTGTCACTCAAGGTGTTCCTCTGCACCCCTCCCCCACTTTCTTCCCCATTAGATGGTGTGAGCCTCTTCACTCCTAAAAGCTATGAGACTTAAAGATATTGCATTGTCCACAGTACTAGCTGGGAGTTACTGTGCATTGCTGGGACAAGGCATTTCCCCAATTTACTGTTTTGTAGGTACGACCACAGAGGTTAAAAAAAAAAAAGAAAAGAAAAAGAAAAAAAGGAAAGGGAAAGTAAATAAATGGAAACAAAGAAACCCAGCACCACTGACAGTTTTCCCGATAGCTATATTCATCAGTACTCATATATTGAGTTCTAGGTCTTTGAGCAATTTAAAAATGTCAGACCCTTCCTTTTCTGAGAAAAAAAATGGTGAAAGCATACAACTGGATAAAGAAAATGTGGTATAAATACACAATGGAATACTACTCAGTGTCACTATCCTCTCAGTGACGGAGATGCAAGGATTACTCAAAGCCCAGATATTTGAAAGCAATGAAAGGCCCAGAGAGACTACACCAAGCTAACTCCCATAAGAAAGGAGAAAGTCAGTGCAGCCTGAGCAAATAAGAGCAGCTCCTAGTCTGAAAAAGAATGTGTTAAACCTCGCCGAGGGAAGTTAGTTAAATTCCCAATGCCCCATAATATGGGAGGACGCATCTCTTATCCTGAAAAGGCTTAGGGAGGTATCTTACCATTCCGTGGAATGGCCTGTATAAAGTATCACATCGGGGTCACCAAAATGCGGCAAATGTCAAAGCAGAGACGGTAATGAACTACTTGGAGACAACGGCATTTTGCAACCGAGGGACTAGGAGCAACCGTTCACCAAGCTAGTGAAGGCCTAGAGTCAAAGTCCAGTGGATATTTATTTATTATGAAAGCCATGAGAAAAGTAAGCGGACAGGGATAAAGGAGGGGGATCCCCAGGGGCAGAACCTCCTGAAATTTTATTTGAATAGACTATACTGCATACTCCTTTGAGTTCAAGGATGCAGTAGTTTCCAACAGCTGCTGTTATCATCCTGAGAAATACTGTGTGCAGCATGCCTGCATGGGTACTGACGCCATGTGTCTCTTCTAGCTGTGGCCAGAGGTTGTGGCCTTCCTCTTAGCAGAACATACCACAAGATGTTAACCCTCTGCAACTCAGCCATAAAAATGAATGAAATTCTGCCATTTGCAACAACATGCATGAGTCTGGGGAAAATTATGTTAAGTGAAATAAGCTAGACAAAGAAACAGAAATACTGCATGTTCTCACTCATAACTAGCTGCCAGGAAAGAAGGGGGGGAAGGGAAGGAAGGAAGAAGGAAGGAATGAAGGAAAGAAAGAAAGACCACAACAATAAGTTGAACTTGCAGAAGGAGAGAACAAACCTAAGGATGCTAGAAATAGGGGGAGGGAGGGGAAAAGGGTTTGGGAAGTGATAGGTCAGGCAAAGGGCATAAAGAAATATGATTTGTAAGAATGAATATGCTAATAAATAAAATTTGGAAAAAAAATGGTGAAAGCATATTAGTACCAGAATCCAGAGGTCTGACTCCCAGCCCAGCACTCTCTCCACTATATCATATTAAAAGCATTTCTGATTTAGCCACACAGGGTAGTACCCAGTGCCCATTATAAAATTTCAAGACTGATTCTAGAATAATTTTTTTCTAGAATAATCTGAGAATTTTTTCTTTTCTCAATGTTAAAATGTTACTTTCTTTAAAAATCTCTTAAATGTTTTCCACAAAGAAATTATTTTTCTTTTATTTCTCTTGTCTTGGCAAATCCTTTAGGAATTTTCTCTGAAAAGATTAACTTCATCATTTGGTTTCCTTCATCACCATCACTTGTTGAAATTCTTACTAATATATATAAAGCAGCCCTCATTTGGAGATCTAAAATTACCTCTAGAAACTCACAATAGACTAAAATTAGAATATCCATAATTAGATTTATTAAATAGGACTTCTTTCTAACATTTTTCATTTATCCAGCTGTTTGATCTCAGCCAGCTGTTGTAGGGCTGAGGTGGGGGTGAGAGTTGGGTAAAAGAAGAGGAAGCTCATCTTTGCAAAGGGGGAGGGAGAACCAGCATTGATTCTCAGTTTAAAAGTGTTTCTCTAGGTGTGATCTCTCAACCTACAGCATAGAACAGACCTATTGGATCAAGACCTACTCCAGCCCTACTGGATCAAGTTATCCAGGTGATTCTGACACATGCTTAAGTATAAAAGAGTTGGTTCCGATGTCATATTTACTGAATTACAGACCACAGTCAAGATTTTAGAAACAGCTGGTTCAAAATAATTGCCTTGACTGGCTCTAGCGATCCCCTGGGAACATATCCCTCTTATGTGTATGTTCTTCTCATTTATCATTTATGAGTATATTTTTAATACTCCACAGGGCTGACAATTTGGCATTAGACTTGCTAATGAGCAGCAACCATGTGCTCCTGCTGCCTGTCATTCAGTGCAGTCACAAGTATCGTTATGCAGCAGAGAAGATCTTAGCCGTCAACCTTCCACATTCTGCTCTCAGGAAATAAGGGAGGGTCCAGAGGTGTCATTTGATACTGATGTCAGAGTGTTCATTTCCTATGCAAAAGAGCCAAGGCGGAAAGACAAACCTAAATAAGAAGCTAACTTCTATAAGGAGCTGGATGCAAAAGGTGATGCTGGCAGCTACCTTTGCAGACTCTTAACTACATACAGGACCATGAACGCATCCTTTGCTCACCTCCACTTTGCTGGAGGGTACCTGCCCTCTGACTCCAAAGACTGGAGGACCATCGTCCCCGCTCTGTTGGTGGCTGTCTGTCTGGTGGGCTTCGTGGGGAACCTGTGTGTGATTGGCATCCTCCTTCATAGTGCCTGGAAAGGAAAGCCATCCATGATCCACTCCTTGATTCTGAATCTCAGCCTGGCTGATCTCTCTCTCCTGCTGTTTTCTGCACCTGTCCGAGCTACAGCATACTCCAAAGGTGTTTGGGATCTAGGTTCATTTGTCTGCAAGTCCTCTGACTGGTTCACCCACACGTGCATGGCAGCCAAGAGTCTGACAATCGTAGCGGTGGCCAAAGTATGCTTCATGTATGCAAGTGACCCAGCCAAGCAAGTAAGTATCCACAACTGCACCATCTGGGCAGTGCTGCTGGCCATCTGGACTGCAGCCAGCTTGTTACCCCTGCCTGAATGGTTCTTTAGCAAAACCAGCCATCATGCAGGTGTGGAAATGTGCCTCATAGATGTACCAGCTGCAGCTAAAGAGTTTGTGTCAGTGTTTGGTAAGCTCTACCCTCTCCTGGTATTTTGCCTTCCGTTACTCTTTGCCAGCTTTTACTTCTGGAGAGCTTATGGCCAATGTAAAAAACGAGGAACTAAGACTCAAAATCTTAGAAACCAGATGCGCTCAAAGCAACTCACAGTGATGTTGCTGAGCATCGCCATCACCTCTGCTTTTCTGTGGCTCCCTGAGTGGATAGCTTGGTTGTGGGTATGGCATCTGAAGGCTGGAAGCCCAACCCCACCACAAGGTTTCATAGCCCTGTCACAAGTCCTAATGTTTTCCATCTCTTCAGCAAATCCTCTCATTTTTCTAGTGATGTCAGAGGAGTTTAAGGAAGGCTTCAAAGGCTTATGGAAATGGATGATAACCAAAAAACCTCCGACTGCCTTAGAGTCTCAGGAAACACCAGCTGGTAACTCAGAGGTCCTTCCTGACAAGGTCCCATCTCCAGAGTCCCCAACATCCATACAAGAGAAAGAGAAACCTGGTTCTTCATCCTCCAGCAAAGAGAAAGCTGAGAAGGCAGAGATTCCCATTCTCCCTGATGTAGAGCAGTTTTGGCATGAAAGGGACAAAGTCCCTTCTGTAGAAGACAATGATCCTATCCCCTGGGAACATGAAGATCAAGAGACAGGGGGTTGTGACAAATAGATTTAAATTTCAAAGCAAAACAAATTGTGACTATTGTATTTACTTGTACTGCTGCTTATCAATATTGCTGGCATTACCATATATAGTAAAATTGTTACCATTAGGAATTACAAAAATGCTTCATAATCTGCATTTTCAAGATGTGCAATCTGGTAAGTGGAATATCATGTTAGCAGTAATAATTATGTTTCAGATTTATAACCTGCTTGTCCAAAGAATTCATTTGCATAAAGTGATTAGAGAGCCCAGATATTCTGCCACTTGTTCACAATGGCTTTCTTGTTGGGCACCCCTTAGAACCAGCCCTGTACTGTACTGGCTGGAGTAGTTTGTCAAAAGTTGAGCCCCTTTACCTTCAGTTTCTTCCTGAATCTGCTGGCCCTTACTTCACCTATCAAATTTCATTTCATATAACCAAAGCTCAAAATCTACTTCCACTTAAGATTCTTCTTTAACACATTAGCAGGTTACTCAAGAGTTATCTTCATCTGCTTAATAAATGTTAATTTAGTTGATGAAAATCCATATAATTTTTATGACCAAATGTTACAGAATAAGGAATATCACCTTATTCCAATTCTAATTTCAAACCATGGCTATTTTTGGCTGTTTAAATATATTTAAACCTTGCCTTATACTAAAGCCTGATTAAATGATCTTTTAAAACCCACCTGAATGAGTCTTCAAGTTTCTAAGCCTCAGAATGTTAGCAGCCTAGCATGACATTCTATATTGATATAGGAAAAAAGAACTTAAAAATTGTCTTCCTGCCTCTTCCAAAATGAAAAAAGTTGTTCTTCTACAAGCAAAAATTTGTTCCTCCCAAAATCTTTCTCTAAGATAAACTATAAGCTATGTTTAACAATATAGGCATTAATTACTGATTAAAGGCAAGCCTCAAATATAGAAGGGGGATGGAGATAGTGATCTTGTTAAATGGTATTAAACTTACCCATAACATTAAACTTGAACCCAGCTCAACTTTTAAAATATCACAGGGTTTCTAAGTTATGAAAATAATGAGGATAACACAAGAAAAAGAGATTAATATGCAAAAGAGAAAATTCAGACACAAGACAGAATTTGGCTAAGAATAGAAAATAAAAAGTACAAGGACAATGCAAAAAGAAAAGCAATTAAATTTTGTGTTCCCAAACATATGGTAAAATTTGAGTAATTGACAATTACTATTAATTTTATAACAAGGCAAAGCTTACCCAATAAAACATAATGATTATGATACATTTCTTCCCCTTTTACATGTAATAAGAACATTTATCCATGATTCTTGATTTTTTTTTTTTTTTTTTTTTTTTTTTTAAAGATGACCGGTAAGGGGATCTTAACCCTTGACTTGGTGTGGTCAGCACCATTCCCTCCCAAGTGAGCCAACCGGCCATCCCTATATAGGGATCCGAACCCATGGCCTTGGTGTTATAACACCACACTCTACCAAGTGAGCCACAGGCCGGCCCTGATTCTTGATTTTTTTAGAGTGAAACTCTGGGATATTTTCACGGAGGGGTTCTCTCAGGGGGAAAAAATGACTTTAGGGCAAGCTGTGGAGAATATGAAATATAAAGAATATGCTGTGGAAAGACTATTGTTTTTTTGTTTTATGTTCAGTCTGTGGGTTTTGGGATTTTTTTTTTAGTCTCAGTTTGCTTTTAACACAGAAGGTAGGACTGTTTTCGTTTTACTTGGTTCGTTACAAATTTTATTTGAAGCTCACATGTTCAAATAAAGTATGGTTTAACCTAAGAATCTAAAATATTGTTTCGTGATCCAATAGTTATACAAGGAATTACCATTAAAATTGTCTGTGATGATCTATTTGAATTAAAGGTTTTTATGCTCATTATATATAGTAAATGTAGGATGTAAGCTTCCAGTGTTTGTCACTTGTAATAAAATAAAAACAATTATGTTTTACTTCAGATAGTTTTTGAAGGCTTAAAGCTGTCTTTGTCTTGAATTATCATTTCAAAATCATCATCAATGGGGCTATATGAGGAGGTCTGACCTTAACACTGGCACAGGTCTCAGGATAAATGGATTGTCAAAGTTTGCTGATAAGCACCAAATCAAGAGGCTGATACTGGAACAAAGTGTAATTACAACGAGTCTTCCATTATGAAATGTATACACAAAGTTCCAACTTGATCTCTTTAAAAATCTGCATAGAAAAGTTTGATTTGCACCTTATATGATCAAACCCAAATACTTTTAAGACAGAAGTAGGAAATTATAACAGATATCACCAAACCATTTTCTTCACACTTCTCTACCATGAGAAACAGAATGTAGTGAGTGGGCAAACAATACTACATGGAATTCAAAATAACAAAATAACGCATTCTAGAAATTTCACCTCTGCATGAGTCATATTTCTACACTTGTATTCCTTTTTCACAAGCACTTCAATTTCACTTCTCCTAAAACTGAAACATCACTCAATACATTTATAAAAATGAACTTCATAAGAAAAGGAAAAAAAATTGTTTACCAATGTTACAGGTTAAAACCTTAATCTGAACAGCAATGACAAGTTTCTATATACAGAGTTTACATAATGTCTAAGGCACATAACAGATTTAAGCTAAGTACTGAGTAATATGGAAGTGAATGGGTGTCTATGACTGTCTACACATACAAACACAGATCCAGTTGTATTCCCTCTTTCTAGATCTGTTGTAATCATAATAAGCGTGATATAACAAGGAAAATAAATTATCCTATTAATATATATTTTCTTAAACATTATTTCTGTGGCACTCTGAAAGTGGCAGCCTACGAAGGGATGCAATAGATTTTTTAAACTTGGGAGGTAAAGCTAGAAGAGCAATTGGGAATCAAAGGTAAGTTTCATGGCGTGATGTGTATGACATTGTTGAAAGTATGCCAGAAAGGCACAAACCATCAATATGTTAACACAAAAGACAAAACACCAAAACAAAAGATCAGCATCTTCTTGCTACGAAGCTATAAGGTACTCTACAAATTCCTTCCCTTTTATACAGCAAACACTGTATTTTTATATCCAAGCTTTTAAAAACTATGTATTCAAGATTTAAAGGCAACTTCCTTTGTGCCAAGTTACATTTGCTGCTGCTTTTAAAAACAGGTTGAAGTTTTTATAAATTATGCAACAATAATCATATACAATCCACATATAGAAAAAGGGTTGGTTTATTGTAGTTCAAATACATAAACTGAACATTCAAACATCTTAAAAGTAAACTTTAGAAACAAAAGTTTAACATTCAAATAGGAGTATAGTTTACAGGGAACACCCAGAAAGGTAATTTGTTGTCTAATCCAGAATATTGATAAAGATCACTTAATGGTGAATAAAATATGTTTAACCAGCAGTTCTATTCTGGCCAACATGTTAGTTATGACTGTGGTTCCATACCCAAGAAGAAATTACTAAATAAATCTTCTCTTAGGCTAACCAAGACTTGGCCTATAATTCAGAGGGGATAATCAAAGCACGTAAGTGAACAAATGAAACTAAACTGTTCTTTAGAGACAAAGGTAAAAGTGTGTCCATTATAATAATCTTAGCATCTGGAAGATAATTCAATTTTCAGTGTTTACTCTTTTACCCGCTTTAAAACAAAATCTAAACAAAACAAACCCCAACTTAGGTTTTCTGGGAGTCTGTGGTATTTGAATCTTCCAAATTCAAACCACAAATGCTCTTATGTCTTGCATGTATAACACTGCTAGAAAAAAAATGTCACCAAGTCACTGACTTCCATACCTCATAAAGGATGATTTTTAGCCTCAAGATTTTAGATTGACTAGAGACAGCCAATATTTGAGTATGTTTGTCAGTCATGCCACACAAAGAAAAGCATAAATATTCTCAGAGTGTTCTGTTCAGAAATTGTTCACGAATGCTTCTCCTTCTGTTTGTCAGATGGTTTTGCAATAGGTTGACTAATGCACGTAAATATATGTAAAAATCTGGAAATTGGCTCATGCAAGCGTTTTGAATTAATAGATACCCCTGTGGAAGAATATTTAGAATTATTTTGTTGATCGTCTCGTGGGCTCTGACGCTGTGGGAGGTGGGGGTGGACCCCGGCGATCCAGGTCATCGACATATGCCACAATCAGTTTACGCCTCTCCTCTGGCACACAGTCCAGTACTAGATACCGCTTGTCGTTCTGCAAAATTTTTTCTACATCTTTCAGGTGCTGATCAGATTCTTGGATTAGCTTTTTGGATCTGAAATAAGAAAAAGAAGTCCAAGAATTACTGACTGCTGTTCACAGGGCTTTCAGAAATGAGCTGGAAATGTCCATCTAGTTCCTAATTGTGTTGCCATTTTTTTTTTTTTTTTTTTTAAGAAAAATTTCACTGCAGTGGTCACCTTTGTAAGTCACCTCAGCAAAGACTCCAAGGAGTGAAAGGGCCTCAGAAGCTGAATTACCCTCCCACCCCTACTGGTGGTCCCTCCAGATCAGGGCTGAGGGTGGGTGGGTAAATCTTGCCAGTGCTGTACCTGTTCTGTGGATGAACAGAGGACTTCAGTCTGCGGGGCTGCCAATCCCAGCATCTTTCACAAGCTTTCACTTTCACATCTTTCACTAAATTAACTATAAAAATGTAGAAAGAAGTCTTACTTCACATCTAATTTAAAAGCCCAAGCTGATGCAAAACATTAAGGATCCTGACCAAAAAGTCCAAATGACAAAATACCTAAAAACCACACCCTCAGCTCTACCTATCCTCCCGTGCACATACCCTTCATTAAGTTGTTTCAATTTTTTCTTTTAAAGGAAGAAAAGCTGGAGCATAAAACAAAAATGGTTTCCTGCATACCGACTGATAAGCAATGCAAAACCTAATGATAAATTGTTGGGGCTGGGAAACTATTGGGCATGCTACAGAGAAATCTTGTTTTAAGGCTGATTTTATAATTAAAAATTTTTATTTAAGTGTATCCAGCAAACTGCTTTCCTCTGAGAAAAAATGTTTTTGCTGAGCTTAAGTAGACAATTTCAAGCTTTAGAATGGTTTAACCACTCTGAACAGTCTTCAGAGGAGGCAAAGATAATGGATAGTAAAAGATTATTTTAAAAGTCTCTTCATGAAATACAATTCTTATATAGTTGAGGGTACTCCTAAAAAAGCAGTGAAGGAAAAATAAAGATAAGTTTTAAAAACTGGATGGGTGGGTAACACAAAATAAGAACTGACATCTGGGCCCTTTCTTTTTTTTAAAAAAAAAGTATGGTAGATATGAGTTGCACTTGGCCTTGGATCAAAGTTGGTGTCTTCTTATTCCTAAAAATTACTAATGTCAACATGTGTGTGAATGCAAAGTATGCCTTGGCCATTAGCGTAAAGACTAGTAAGGACAATGACTCCCATTATGAAACATTTTGTTGCACACACCTATATGTTATAAATTTGGTCTCTTTCAAAAGCGTCCTGAAGTCAGCTTTGGCTGTGATGTATTTGTCTCTGATGTATTCTTCAAACTCTCTTTGTTTTTTCTGCAAAGGGGAAAAAAAAAAAAGTAAGATTTAAAAAAACAAAAAACAACAAAAAAACAACCCACTAATATTTATTAAACCAGTAACTTTTAAGTCACAAAATAAAATGAAAAATTAAAAAGAGAAAGGCAGTAGGGTACATTTCTGTTCATAAAAAATTCATTAAATGTATGATTTGCAATGCACATTTTTAAGGGAAAAATAAAAATCCAAGAATGAGGAACCGTTATAATTTATTACTAGTGGCTAAAACCTGAGGGCTTGCTATGTGCTAACACTGCTGAGCATTTTACAAGGATCATGTCCTTCAATCTTCATAACAACTTCGAGATAGACACTCTTAAAAATAATAAAATTAAGGGTTAAGTGTTCATTTCCTGTAGACCGTATTTATATCTTCAAGCACAAAGACACTAATGTATAATTTATGGATAACACTCAGAACTTAAATAACTTATGCTGAGCATTTAGCTTTCTAGTAAGGAAGCAGAAATGAGGTATAAACTCTTTGGTCTACAAAAAAAAAAACATTACCAAGTCTAGACAGTCAGAAAAGTTAGAAACTGAGACTGGGTCTCACAGCTATTAGTCTATCATTTTTTCCCAGCCATGTATATTTTGTGTTTCATACATCTAAAACCTAACTTACTAGAGTTCAATGGGGAAGAATATTAGATCTACAGATTTTTAGACTTTAGACCTAGAGAAACCAACCAGGAAAGGAGAATGATGGGAAGAGGGAACAAATAAAAGACCAAGGAATAAAAAGGACTGCAGTAGGATACACTTTTCTTGACATCACTCACTATTCTAGAACTTAGTTGAGCTTGTTTTCTACACAGGAGTTAAGAGTGCACAAGACTAGGGCTCAGCTTTTATAAATCTCAGGCATCTGAAAGATTTCTCAACTGCAAAGTCTCTGGAGCACACAAGAATTAGTTAAGTTAGAAGCCAGCCTGTGGCTTACTCGGGAGAGTGTGGTGCTGGTAACACCAAGGCCATGGGTTCAGATCCCACACAGGGATGGCCAGTTAGCTCACTGGGTGAGCGTGGTGCTGACAACACCAAGTCAAGGGTTAAGATCCCCTTACCGGTCATCTTTTAAAAGAAAAAAAAAAGAACTAGTTATGTTAGTTATTATGGTGTTTTGCTGGCATGGCTTAAGACTCCGGTGCTTTAATAACTTGGTACCAATTGCCAGTCTGAATATGTCTATCTAGTGGGACCTGATGATAAAATTAAAACTGTAGTTTTATTAAATCTCTAAGATCCCAAAACACAAACTTAATCCCAAGGATTAAAATTTTAAACTTTCTAATGTGCTCTCTTCTTAAAATACCATGCAAGTGGGGCCGGGCCCAGTGGCGCACTGCTTTAGTGAGCTGCTTGGGAAGCGCGGTGGCGCTCCCGCCGAGGGTTCGGATCCCACATACAGACCGGCCGCTCACTGGCTGAGCAAGGGGCGGGAGCAACACCGAGGGTTGCGATCCCGTGGCCGGTCCTGGTCCGGTATGGGCGCAACACTGAGGGTTGTGATCCGTTGCCGGTCACGAAAAAAGACAAAAAGGAAAAAAAAAAAAATACCATGCAAGAAACAAAATATGAACTTTAAAATTTTAGAGTCATTTCTCATACACTTAAAAGTAATTCACTTAAAACCATCAACTTCATTTTATTTATTTATTTTTTTTATAAGTAAATATACATTCAGACTTTTATTTTTATTTATTATTATTATTTTTTGTCTTTTTTTTCGTGACCGGCAAGGGGTTCGCAACCTTTGGTGTGGTGTCACCCGCACCGCACTCAGCCAGTGAGCGCAACGGCCAGTCCTATATAGGATCCGATCCCGCGGCGGGAGCATCAGTGCGCTCTCAGCGCTGCACTCTCCCGAGTGCGCCACGGGGCCGGCCCCATCAACTTCATTTTAGTTAAGATACTAGTGTTACTGATTGAGCACCGAATTAATATTTATAAATTTATATAAATCTCAGACACAAGCCTTCTTACCCTGTCACTGGAGGAGAACTTAATGCACCGAGGATCTTCCTTAATAATTTTTTTTACTTCTTTCCATGTAGATGTTAAGGTAATCTTTGAAAAGACAAGTAATAAAACTCATAAATACAACTCACTTTTGTTTAGGGGGTCAAACTGCAGCACATATGGTACATAATATTACACACTGACCTGCAATCTCTTGTAATGCCCAAGCGTAACTGGACTAGTTAGGGACAGGGAAGCAGCGTTAATGCAATTTCTTTTTGTTGGCTTGCCACAAGAGTTATTTTCATGGCCATACTTTCAAGGTGGCCTAAGACAATCACCTGCAAACCCTGTATTTACATGGGCAAACATCATAACTTCTGAAGAAACCATCACCAAAAAGAGAGCAGATAAACAGGAACAAAATCTGGATAACAAAGTGTACAAACTGCCAAACAGGGGCCATAGTACCAAATTGAAAATGGAGCAAAAGAAGGGATCACTGATCACACACAACTAATGACATTTTGAATCACCACAGGAGCAGTTTATGAATTAGAAAACTGCAAAAAGTAGTTATGCCTAAAATAGTAAGAATGCCATAACATTAAAAAAAAAAAAAAATCAGAGAAGTATTATAAAACCTATGAATTCCAGTAATGGATTCTACAGACCTTGACACTAAAAATCAAATCAATGTTTTGCTTTTTGGAATTATTAAAGAAAATTCATCCAGGTTACAATAGGAAAAATAAAAGATTCTTACCGCAGAAGTTTCATCCAGAAGTTGCCTAAAGTGCTCCCTCTTCTTTTTGGTAAGTGCTTCAATGTGTTCATTAAAAAGCTTCTCTTTTTCTTCTCTTTCTAATAAAGATCCAGATTCCCAGCGGTGGTCTTTTCGGAGTGTCCTCCGAGTATCGGACCATGACACATCTGAAGAACGTACCTAAAAACAGAACTATATATGTCACCAAAGAGATTTATCTCTTCATACTTCAACAGTAAGAGGCTCAGCTATTTGGTTTAGAAATGATAAATAATTTTTATTTTTATTTTTTTAAAAAAATGACTGGTAAGGGGATCTTAACCCTTGACTTGGTACTGTTAGCACCACACCTCTCCCAAGTGAGCTAGGTATAGGGATCCAAACCCGTGGCCTTGGTGTTATCAGCACCACACTCTCCCAAGTGAGCTGTGGGTCGGCCCTATAATTTTTATTTTTAAAAGGTGGAATCATTCAGAAACTAATAACATCTTTTGAGAAATATATCCTTTTGTTAAGACTATTATAAATGAATCTTGGATTAAAAGGCCATTTAAAAAGAACTTTCAGCAAGTTAATTAGTAGTTCAGAACACTAGAATACCACTAAGTTAATCAACAATCAAGCAATGTGCATTTCCAATGATCTAGAAAAGCTTCTGGTGATTCCACCTAAGTCACCGAAAACCACCTATATTTTAAGCCAGAAATCCTACCCTCCCAGCATTCACCTAAGCTATCAATATGGGTTTAGAGATGGAGAAGATGAAGAGAGATGAAAAGAAGATTTCTCTCATCAACCATAATCTCTAAGAACTTTAACAGTACTTAGGTACTCTAACACCTTACCAACTTTTAGTAGAAGAAATGGATAGGAATAAAAGAGGAAATATATTTATTCCTTCTTGTAGCACTAAGCACCTAAAAAAAAAAAAAGGCAACACAACAAATCTTGAGCTCAAATTTGGACTTATCAACTACATACTGGAGTGACACTTCCAAGCATAAGCGAGAATTAACATAGTCAAAAAGACAAGATAACAGATGCAGAAATGGTTCAACATACACAAATCAATAAATGTGATTTACCACATTAACAGTAAAAAATAAAAACCATATGATCATATCAATAAATAATGAAAATGCATCTGACAAAATTCAATACCCTTTCATGATAAAACTCTTCAAGGATTAGGTATAGAGGAAATGTACTTCAGCACAACGAAGGCCATGTATGACAAACTTGTAGCTAACATCACACCCAACGGTAAAAAGTTAAAAGCTATTCCTCCAAGATTAGGGACAAGACAAAGATGCCCACTCATCACATCTTTTCAACATAGTACTGGAAGTCCTAGCCAGAGCAATTAGGCAAGAGAAAGAAGTAAAAGGCATCCTAATAGGAAAGGAAGAACTAAATTTATTTGTCTGCTGACGACAGGATCTTACAGGCATACCTTGGAGATATTGCAAATCAGTTTCAGACCACTGCAGTAAAATGAAGCACACAAATTTTTTGGTTTCACGGTGCATATAAAAGTTCTGTTTACACTATATTGTAGTCTATTAAGTGTACAATAGTACTATGTCTAAAAAACAATGTACATGACTTAATTAAAAATACTTTATTGCTAAAAATACTAGTGATCATTCAAGCCTCCTGCAAGTCATAATCTTTTTGCTGGTAGAGGATGTTGCCTCGGTGTTAATGGCTGCCAACTAATCAGGGTGGTACTTGCTGAAGGTTGGGGTAGCTATGGCAATTTCTTAAAGCCAAGAATAATTTTGCCACTTTGACTGATTCTTCCTTTCACAAAAGATTTCTATGTAGTATGTGATGCTGTTTGAAAGCATTTTTACCCACAGTAGAATTTCTTTCAAAATTGGAGTCAGTCTTCTCAAGCCCTGCCACTTCTTTATCACTATCTTTATCTACGTTTATGTAATATTCTGAATCCTTTGTTGTCATTTCAACAACGTTCACAGCATCTTCACCAGGAGTAGATTCCACCTCAAGAAGCCATTTTCTTTGCTCCCCCATAAGAAGCAATTCCTCATCCATTAAAATTTTATCATGAGATTGCAGCAATTCAGTCACACCTTCAGGCTCCATTTCTAATTCTAGTTCTCTTGCTATTTCTGCCACATCTCCAGTTACTTCCTCCACTCAAGTCTTGAACCCCACAAAATCATCTATGAGGGTTTGAATCAACTTCCTTCAAACTCCTATTAATGCTATTTTGACCTCCTGTGAATCACAAATGTTCTTTGTAGCATCTAGAATGGTGAATCTTTTCCAGATTTTCAATTTACTTTGTCCAGCTCCATCAGAGGAATCACTATCTATGGCAGCTACAGCCTTACAAAATGTGTTTCTTTATAAAACAATAAGACTTGAAAGTCAAAATTACTCCTTGATCCACTGGCTGTAGAATGAATGTTGTGTTAGTACACATGAAAAAAGTATTAACTTCCTTGTCCATCTGCATCAGAGCTTTTGGGTGACTAGGTGCCCTGTCAACAAGCAATAATATTTTGAAAGGAACAGTTTGTTCTGTGCAGTAGGTCTCAACAGTGGGCTTAAAATACTCAGTAAACCATGCTGTAAATAGATGTGTTATCATCCAGGCTCTGTTGTTCCATTTATAAAGAACAAGCAGAGTAGATTTAGCATAATTCTTAAGGTTCCTAGATTTTCAGAATGGCAAATGATCACTGGCTTCGTCACCAGCTACATTAGCCCCTAATAAGAGAATCAGCCCGTCCTTTAAAGCTTTGAAGTCAGGAACTGACTTCTCCTCTCTAGCCATTAAAGTCCTAGATGGCATCTTCTTCCAATAGAAGGTTGTTTCATCCATACTGAAAATCTGTTTAATGTAACTACCTTAGGAATTCTTAGCTACATCTTCTGGATGCAGCTTCTACATGAGCACTTGTGGCTTTACACCTTGCACTTTTATGTTATAGAGATAACTTCTTTCCTTAAACTTCATGAGCCAACCTCTGCTAGCTTCAAACTTCTCTCTGTAGCTTCTTCATCTCTCTCAGCCTTCACAGAATTGAAAAGAGTTAGGGCCTTGCTTTGGATTAGGCTTTGGCTTAAGGTATTGTTGTAGCTGTTTTGACCTTCTATTGAGACCACTAAAACTTTCTCTGTACCAGCAAAAATACTGTTTCACTTTCTTATTTATCACTTCTGTTTTCACTGGAGTCACACTTGTAATTTCCTTCAAAAACTTTTTCTTTGCACTCACAACTTGGATAAATGGCCCAAGAAGCCTAGCTTTTGGCCTATCTTGGCTTTCAATTTAAAGTGAAAGACATGTGACTCTTCCTTTCTCTTGAACAGTTAGAGGCCATTGTAGGGTTACTGACTGGCCTAATTTCAATATTGTTGTGTCTCAGGGTATAGAGAGGCCTGGGGAGAGGGAGAGAAATGAGGAATGGCAGACAAGTGGAGCAGTCAGAACACACACAAAACTTATTAAGTTCACCATCTTATTTGGGCTCGGTTCATGGTGCCCCTCCAAAAATTATAAAAGTAACATCGAAGATCACTGATCACCATAACGGATACCATAATGAAAAAGTGTGAATACTATAAAAATTACCAAAATGTGACACAGATACATGAAGTGAGCACATGCTGTTGGAAAAATGGAGCCAAAAGACTTGCTTGATGCAAGGTTGCCACAAACTTTTAATTTGTAAAAAACACGGTATTTGTAAAGCACAATAAAACACGATATGTCTGTATATAGAAAACTCTAAAGAGTCCACCAAAAATGTATTAGAACCAATAAATTCAGTAATTTGCAGGACACAAAATCAACATACAAAAATTAGTAGCATTTCTATATACTAATAACAAACTACTGGAAACGGAGATTAAGAAAACAATCTCATTTACAGTAGCAACAAAAAAAAAAACTCAGGTGTAAGTTTAACAAGGAATGAAAAACTTGTATACAGTAATCTATAAAATATTGATAAAAGAAAATGAAGAAAACACAAATAAATGGAAAGATATCATATGTGCATGACTGGAAGAATTAATATGTTCATACTACCCAAAGTGATCTACAGATTCAGTGCAAACCCTAAAATGTTCATACTATCCAAAGTGATCTACAGATTCAATGCAAACCCCAACAAAATTCCAATGTCATTTTTTTACAGAAATACAAAAAACGATACTAGGGTACTCCAAAAACTTCATGGAAAAATAGTATTAAAAGATATTATATATCTTTTCACAAACCTTTTGAAGGACCCTTGTACTTAAATTCGTATGGAATCACAAGAGACCCCAAATAGTCAAAACAATCTTGAGCAAAATAGAATAAAGCTGAAGGCATCACGATTTCAATATACATCATTAAGCAATTTCAAAATATATTATAAAGCAACTGTAATCAAAACAGCATAGTACTGGCATAAAAACAGACATAAAGCTCAAAAATAAATCCACACACTTACAGTTAACCAATTTTCAACAAAGGTTGAAAGGCCCTTTCTTGAAAGGCCAAGAACACACAATGGGGGAAAGAACAGTCTCTTCAATAAAGGGTGCTGGAAAAACTGTTCATCCAAATGCAGAAGAATAAAATTCAATCCTTATCTCACACCACATATAAAAATCAACTCAAAAAGGATTAAAGACCTAAACATAAGACCTGAACCTTAAACTGTAAGACTACTAGAAGAAAATATAAGGGAAAAGCTCCACAATTCTGGTCTGGGCAATGATTTTTAGATACAAATCTCAAAGCACAGGAAACAAAAGCAAAAGTAGACAAATAGTATGTATCAAACTAAAAAGCTTATGTACAGCAACGAAAATAATTAACAACAACAACAACAAAAAAAAGACAATTCACAGAATGGGAGAAAATATTTGCAAACCATACATCAGATAAGGGGGTTAATATCCAAAATATGTAAGGAACTCAAACAACTCAATAGCAAGGAAACAAATAACTCGATTAAAAAATGGCAAAAGACCTGAACAGACATTTCTTAAAAGAAGACATACAAACGATCAACAGGTACATGACAAATGCTTGGCATCACTAATCATTAGGGAAATACAAATTAAAACTACACTTAATATGAATGGGTTTTATCAAAAATATGAAAAATAGGTGTTGGCAAGGATGTGCAAAAAAGGGAATTCTTGTACATTGTTGGTGGGAATGTAAATTAGTACAGCCATTATGGAAAAGGGTATGGGGGTTTCTTGAAAAACTAAAAATAGAACTACCATATGATCCAGCAATCCCACTTCTGGGTATATATCCAAAGAAATTGAAATCATGTCAAAGGAATACCTGCACTCTCGTGTTCATTGTGGCATTATGCACTATTAGTCAAAGTATGGAATCAACCTAAGTGTCCGTCAACAAATGAATGGATAAAGAAAATGTGACACACACACACACACATACACAGACAATGGAATACTGTTCAGCCTTTAAAAAAAAAAGGAAATCCTGTCATTTGCAACAATGTGGATAAACCTAGATGACATTATGCTAAGTGAAATAAGCCAGGCACAGGAAAACAAATAACAAGGCACCTTCAAAAAGTTCATGGAAAGATGCATATTATCTTTTAGTTTCATTTTTCTACAAACTTTTTGAAGTACCATTGTACTACATAACCTCATTTATATGTGGAATCTAAAAAAGTTGAACTCATATAAGTAGAGAGTAGAATGATGGTCACCAGAGACTGAGGTGGGCAGGGGAAGGGCAGAAGGAGGGAAGAGGGAATTTTCAAAGGGTACAAAGTTTCAGATAGACAACAGGAATAAGTTTTGAGATCTACTGCACAACAGGGTGACTACAGTCTATAATGTATACTCAAAATAACTAGATTTCAAGTGTCTCATCCTTAAAAAATAAGTGAAATGATGAATATGTTAATTAGCTTGGATTTAATCACTCCACACTTAATACATATATCAAAACATCACATTGTACCACTTAAGTGTATACAATTATGATTTGTCAATTAAAAATATTAATTAAAAAAAAAAGATAACAGGAAACAACAGGTCTGGCTGGCTCACCAACCAGCAGAAAGGTATGCTTCATTGCAGGTAATGACAATAAAAGCCAAGTCACACTGCTGCCAGTGCTAAGGAACATGGAAGACTGAAAAGACAGAAAGATAACAAGAAAAATATAAAAACATTTATGTATCTAACATTTATTAAGCATCTAAATACGTGTCAGGTAAATAACTGGCACTGGAACTACAAAATAAATAAAATGTCTAACCCTTCCTTCAAAGAGCTTACTTTTTTTTTTAAAGGGCACACAGACAATGTAAGCAAATACAGTAATTGGAATAACATTTAATAAGTGCTGCAGAGGTTATGTTGCGCACGAGAATGGTAAAAGGAACACTGAGATCAAATCTGCCTTAATGAGTCAGAAGCAGACTCACAAAAGAGATATTTGAGTTCATTCTTGAAGGAGAAAGTTTGTCACCGCAGCAGAAAACAGTTTCAGAACATTCTAGGTGGAGGAATTGCCATGAGCAATGGTAAGGTGGTATGGTTCACTGAATGTAAAATTTCAGCAAGCCTTGAACTTAGGGAGCAAGTGAGAAATGCAAATGTGATAACGTAATATGAAGGTGGGGGAGTCAAGGAATGTACGGTCTTTAATATTAAGCTAAGGAGACTGAATGTGACTTATAGGCAACTGCTGGGAGTACAGAGAACCTTCACCCCCTGCAAATAACCAAGACAGTGACAAAATAAGATTTGCTTTTTACAAAGATTGTTTTGACTGCAATAAAGCAGATGAATTTGGGGGAATGTTAGAGGCAGGGAGAGAAATTAAGAAATCACTATAATTATCCAGAGTGTAAAGAAAGAAATGAATACAAGGGACGAAATCAGAAGAAGTGACAGGAGTAACAAGAAGAGCCCCATTGAGAAACAAAGGAAGCTGTGTAGGAGAGATGGTGACAAAGAGAAGGCTGAAAAATTAAAAAATTAAAAAATAACAAGCAGTACAGCATAGGAGTCTGGGGGCATTCAGTGTAGGGACAAAAAATCCTACAGACCTCAACAACTCTGAGGGGTAATGCAGAAGAACTTTCAAGAAAGTTTCAGGGTATCTCCTGGGGTACACCTCCAGTCCTACATCTCATACCATCTACATGGATAATAACTGATCATCACAATGATAACCCTAAATCATCAAGAAAAAGTTATGTTTAGCACACACTGCCTATTATTATCACAGGATCAGGGTATCTCCTGGGGTACACCTCCAGTCCTACATCTCATACCATCTACATGGATAATAATTGATCATCACAATGATAACCCTAAATCATCAAGAAAAAGTTATGTTTAGCACACACTGCCTATTATCACAGGTAAGCATGTAATACTTTAAAATGACTTTCATCAAGAATAATAAAAATGTTTTGAGACTAAAAGATTATAAATTTTCATATGTGCAAAACATCTAACTTCTGAATTTGTTAAATAACTAATTAGGGTCTTCCTGTTCTAACAGTGCTAATACCAAGTATTCAGTTTTTAAATGCTTTATAAGTAACTTACCAAATAGGTTCATAATAAGGTAATATAATGGATTTCTAACATCCAGTACTTTAGAGGAAAAAAGTAAAAGATAGATACATACCATGTCAGACAGAAGCGCCTTGAAATTCTGGATAGCTTCTTCTCGTTTGTGTTGCTCTCTCTCTCGATCTATTTCTTTTGTTTGTTCTGAACGAGCTTTTTGAACCTCCCTTTCTCGTTCTCGGAGGCTTGCCTCAATGCGGGCTTGCCTTTCAAGCTCCTTTTCTTTTTCTGAGTCTAAATTCTGTAAAAGTAAAATTACATTTTCCTTCTTACCAGTTTTATCAAAATACGTTTTCACAGAATGACTAACCAGCTTGCCAAATAAAACATTTCAAATCTAGTTTTTACCAAGAATATACCTTTAAACACTGTACCTCATCTCCAAATCAACTACTAGAGATTTTTTTTTTTGGCAGCTGGTAGATAAGGGAACTTGAACACTTGACATTGGTGTTATGACACCATGCTTTAACCAACTGAGCTAACTGGCCACCCCCATGATTCTTGTGTTAACAATACCAACCCCCCAAACATAACATATACACCTGAATATAACTAAG
The DNA here is from genome assembly GCF_000696425.1 of Galeopterus variegatus. Taxonomy (NCBI): domain Eukaryota; kingdom Metazoa; phylum Chordata; class Mammalia; order Dermoptera; family Cynocephalidae; genus Galeopterus; species Galeopterus variegatus. The sequence continues at coordinate 102,760 of NW_007726573.1, forward strand.
AATTTTATTATTCAATAACAATACAAGTAAACACAATGGTTACCTTGGCTATTTTTTCAATGTACTGTTTAAAAAGGTCTTCCCTCATTGATGAACTATCCACTGCTTTGTAACGTGGATCACTTTCTACTTTATCTTTTACTTTGCTCCATCGAGACTGACTGTCCAAATGATGATTAGATAACAGTTCAAAGAAATCCGATTTAATCTATATTTTAAAACAGGTAGTGGGATGGGGGAAAAATAACGTACCATGAGATATTCCTCGTATCTAAATATTTACAACTAGAAAAAAAATTCACTTACCTTAAATATGAGAATAGTAACTTTTAAAATATACTTATTTAGAATACAATAAATCTTAGTAAAGGAGAATATCAGAATTGCTGACATCTAAAAATCAAAATAGACTCTCATTTAAAATCTGCCAAATTCAAGATGATCATATTTTACAATGAAATTATTCAAATATAGAAAAAACCTTTCTAACTTTTATCTCAAAACTGCCATGTTTTCACAGGTAATATGAATTTGCATTGATGGTAAAAATGAGTTATTTTTAAAATTAGATAAATAAAAATTTTGTTCATTAAAATTAATAGGGGAATTTAGAAATTACTGAACACAAATACCAAGTCATTACAAACCCATTACTGTCAAATGTCTAGAATCAAAATTAGGTAAATATTTATATTTTGTGGTTTTAAAAAAAAGGGTAATGTTTGTACCTTGATATATTAAAAAATTATAGAATTTCTATGTTGGTCATAATTACTTATTTCTAAAAACACTGCATTCATATTTTCTGTACTTTTTAGCCATTAAACATGTATGTCTTTACCATTACAGAACTCAAAATGTGTTTATCAAATATTATATTCAAGAACTAAAGTACCAAGTTAGAAACCTTATACCAAAGGTATAATATTAATCCTTTAGTGTCAACATATACAACTACTTAGACGCCTCCCCTCCAAAACTGTATTTCCTACTTTTTAAAAATAGAAAATGAAAGGGGCAAATAAGGTATTTATTTTTATGCATCTCTGAGGACCTACGTGTTTTAAAATTTAATCTCATTTATGTTACGTTGTATTCCCACCACAGAAGACACCCAAGGTAGCCAAAATCATTTCAGCAAAGGATTCTGACCATGTCAAGAACTCTTCCCCTACACGGATTAAATATGCTGCCTTTGCACCTGACCAAGGGAATGAGAAATCAGGAATAGAATCAGAATTTAAGTGTATGGGCAGAAAAATAAATGAATCATTCTTTCTGCCTACAACAACCCTATCACTTCCCCCTTATAACCTCATTTCTTCTACCAGAGCATTAAAAGGGAGGTTGATGTCCTTTCTGGAAAATGCATGTAAGGTTATAAAAAACAGAAATTAAAAAACAGAATCTTCATCAGAAATTTTTTTAAAAGACAAGAGATCTAATCAGCCATGGATTTCTCTACTACTGAACCTGACTCAGCTTCATTTGGATTAATGAGAAACATTCATAAACCCAGTATGTCCAGACAGTGATTAAGAAACCGCTTAATATAGTGATGTAACGTAATTTTTCTGTTCATCTATTTTGTATCTGACATGAACACCAAATTACTGGACACATTTGATAACAGGAAGAAAAATTTACAAAGTGTATGTTAAATAAAACATGCAAGTTGTATCAAACAGGAATCTTTCTAAGCCACAGGAATTTATATTAATTTAAAAGTTTTCAAGTATTAGACATGAAGCCTATAAAGTAAGAATTATCATATAGTTTTCAAAATGTGTGATGTATAAACAAAGCAAAAAATTTAACTTCCTTTCATTGTGGATGTTACCTTGACAGGCTATGTCTTGCATACCAAGGCTGTTATCTGTACGAGAATTACCTGACAGCTGTATTAATGTCAAAAAATGTCAATTACCATTAGCTACAATTCAAAGCCCTATTCTTCCTGTTTTCTTCCTTTACTATAACAAAAATATCTAACTTGTTCAGTAGGAAGTTTAAAAGAGAGGGAATTAACTTCATCATACAACTTCAAATGTGCTGTTCCAAAAGGTAAAGTATTTGAACCACAATTTTATAAAAATTGGTTATAATAATAGTATATAAATAACATTAAAATAAACGAAAACTTGAGGAAAGCTGCTTTGACAAAATAAATATAAGTCTAGGAAAAATAAGTAGACTTTTAAGGGCTTTTTTTTTATAAAATAGAAAACTACTGGTGAAAACTACATGAAAAAGATGATTGTGCCTTTTAGCTTGCAAATGTTACTTAAGAAAATAAAGGACTTCAACCGAAGTAAATGTTCTTCACAGGTTTACTCAGCTAGTAATATTTTTAAACATCTACTATTCAGCTATTGATTCAACTATGTCAATGTTACAAGTATCAGTTAGAGAACCATAAGAACAAGGAAATAAAACTCCAGTACCATGCTACTGGTGCTGGTCTTACTATTCAATTACACAGTTACAAGTTGATTTTAAAAAATCAGTACAGACAATATACTTCATAAGAAGAGTATTAATAATATAGTGGAAGTCATGGAAGAAAAGTCATAAATCTTTATTAATCAGTTACTCCTCAAAATGCAAAATACATCTACTATATTTAAACTCTTTGGATTTCTGCTTTGATGGCCTAGTTAATAATTGATTTCACATTCTCTAAATTGGCCAAGAATTTTACTTTAGCAATTTCCTGCCTTTTTTTTTTTTTAATTAGTAATGGTACAAAGCTAAACCTATTAATTTAGAGAATTAAAATTTTACAATCAAAAGAAATTAAAGCTGAATATATTAGGTTTAATTAGATGTCATGTCTATATAACTTATTTTTTAAATTAACACATTCTGGGCACAACTCTCATCACTTCATAAAGAAAAAGACTAAAAAAAATGTAAAGTACCGGAACTGCGGGAGGCTAAAGTCACCACACAGAGAGATACCAACTCTTTTCTCACTATGGAATCCCATAATACTTTGCGTGTCAGTGATTGACAGCTGTCAGACTGAACTGATTGACAGGCCGCACAGCACAAAACTGTAAAGTCTATCCACTTGTTATAAAACAGAATACATAAAATAGTTATAAAAAAGTACTCAAAAAAAGAAAATTAGTTACAAATGCAAAGAGACATACATTCAATTTGTATAAAAGCAATCACAATATCAATCACTTATTTACTTGGTTTTCTTTAATCAAATGTTATTCTGAAAGTCAAAAGTAGCAAACAATTCAGTAAAATGATTCTAATTTAACATACAAAATGTTTTTGTAGAACTTGATTCTGCACATTTCCTGAGAAGCACAATCATTTAAAAAGAAAAGTTAACAGTGAAATAATTCTGAAAAGATTTACTTTGAAGCCCAATAAATCAGATAATCAGGAAGTTTCAGCTATCTCTGACAAAAGTTTTTCATCTAGTACTGTTACTGTTAGTTTTAAATCAAAGAGGCTTCTTCCCAGTAACAGCCCTATTACTTCCCTAGCACCATTTCTTAATAGAATTTGAAATATATTAACTTTCTGAAATAAGAAGCAATTTTAAATGTCAAGAATGATCAGGCCCCAGAGGTTATTTTTCTCCATTCACAGAGCATACCAAGACACTAAGGAGAATGGCTACATGTTTTGATGGTTCGTGCACCACTGGTGCCATCTCCCTACCAGTCTGCCTCCCCAGTGGTGAGCTCCTCTCCTGACACTGTTATCAAATGACATTTGGAATTCATTAATCTTTTAGTAGCTGACCTTTAATTCTGATGAGCAATAATTTATACATAAGATATGTTTACTGAATGATTAGAAAGTCACTAAAATGCTATCTTTTAGAGAGCAAAAAAGATAAAAAAGCTCTTTGAAATTCAAATGTGACCACCTATAAAGAATCTTGAAATCTTAGCAGGCACTTAGCTGGTACCACTAAGTAGGCAGTCCTAACAAACAGTTGTTGGTTTACTGGGCATCTTAGTATTAATAAAATTTAAAGCAAACCTATAGTTTACTGAAGTTACTGAAATAAACGTTAGGAAAGTAAAGTGATAGAATATATACACATAAACAATTGTAAAAGTTAATCTAAAAGAACAAACAGTAAATGTAGGGCCTATTATTTATGCCCATGAATGAGGTCAGAAACAGCACCAGCTCAGTCCTTTCCCATTCACACTCCCATCAATCACACCACTGGAACTAAATCCATCTTACCTTCTCACCTCTAGTCTTCGAATCTTCTTTCTCTTTCTTCCTTGCAGCTGCCACAAATTCATTAAATAAGGCTTCTCGATCTTTCATCTTTTCAATTGCTTTGAATCTTGAGTCTTTAGCATGCTTTGCTGCAAATTCACTAAAAGTAGCTCTGTAACAAAATAGTAAGCGTGCTAACTTTGGTAGATTTCTGCTTATAGAAAGGTATAGCAGAAGATACTGTTTTTCCAGCAGGAATATATGCCAAAGAGACACTGAGTCCCAACATTGGCTTAAACAGTGAATAATGAGCTACAGAAAGGTAAAAAGGGCTGAGGAGTGAATATGTGGTTAGCGATTTGTATGCTATCAGCACAGAAGGAGATCAGAGAATAAAGAATTTGTGTGCTTTAAGAGACTTAAGAACTCATCTATTTCCACCTAAGATGAAGGTGAGTCCTGCTTCCAGCCATAACAGAATAATTCTTATTGGATTAGCTCTCTTTCCATAAGCAACTATAAAACTGGACAATGTATACAAGGCAACTGATTTCGACAAGAACAAAAAAAGGACAGGAAAAGTAATTCTCCCTAGTCATTCTTTTCCTTTGAAACAAATTCCGGTGTTCCATATTTACTGCTTTACTCAAAAGTTTTCTGATAGTGGTCTTCTCTGAATTCAAAAAGAAAATTGGGCCAATGGACAGCTTCCTCCTTGTTTTCTTCCACTTACAAAAAATGGTCCTGGTCTATAAGCTAGAGTTAAATGTATCAACATAGCAATACATACAATGCCCAAAGTGCTTGATGATTTTATTTTCTGAAGTAACCTGCACAGTACAGATCACTCCAACAATTCTATCTACCTGAAAAAGAACACCAGTAGGGTACTCTTTGGAGTCTCAATTATTCCCAGACCCATAAAGAGTTTTAATAAATATATTTTACTGAATCATTTGAAAATAATCTGCACAAATGACTTCATCTACGAATAATTCAGCATTCAACCCAATAGTAAAGCTGTTCTCCATAACCACAATACCCAAGAAAACTACTAATTCTCTTATACCATTAATATCCAATCCATATTCAAATTTCCTCAACTGTCCTCCCAAATGTTTTTTATAACCTAGTCTTAACTACTCTGACCCATGAACTCAGTCTTCCAAAAAACCCCAACACCCCTTAGAGTCTATTACCTCCTGAAAAATATTACATTCTTCATAGCCATACTCTATTAGCATTATTTTCTGAAATTTGTATTAATATCATAGGTTTCACTTCATATTTCAAAATATAAAATTATAATAATAAACACACCTTCTCAAATAACATCACTCTTCCCTACCTCCACAGACTAAAATAACTGTTTAAAAGATGAACTTCTGGGCCGGCCCGGTGGCGCACTGCTACAGTGCGCCGCTTGGGAAGCGCGGCAGCGCTCCCGCCGAGGGTTCAGATCCCACATACAGACCGGCCGCTCACTGGCTGAGCGAGGTGCGGGAGCAACACCGAGGGTTGCAATCCCGTAGCCGGTCCCGGTCCGGTACGGGCGCGACACTGAGGGTTGCGATCCGTTGCCGGTCACGAAAAAAGACAAAAAGGAAAAAAAAAAAAAAGATGAACTTCTATAACTTCCATTTACCCTACAAACTCCGATTCCACCCTGGTTTTACAAATTCTCCATGTACTGAGGCATTCACAACAACTTAATACCACTACAGTCATAACTAAGCCATAAATAAGAGAAATTCTCCCTGCCTGTACTATTCTGTGTAACACTGATAGAGTTGAAATCCCAGCTTCACTTGGGCAAGCTATCTAATCTGTTTGTCTTACTTTCCTTATCCATAAAATAGGTATGACATGAATACCTAAATCATATTGGCTGTTCTGAAGACTGAGTTAATACATGTGTGCATATATATATAAAAAGATATGTTTTTAAGTGCATACAAAAATGCTTTCACGTGCATATAAGCACATAAAATACCCAGTAATTATTGTTATTGTCATTATAATGGTAGACACACTAGTTAAAAATGTTTCATTTTCTTCAGTCCATTACATGTATTCCATACACATTAACGATCAATTGAAAATGTCAGACAAAATCATAATCTTGATACAATGAGAATTTTGAAATAACAGGTTCTTCACCACTTCAATCAAAAAATGTTCCTCCCTGCAATGTATTATGTATAAAATTTTATGAAGATGGTAACAGATTTTCAGCTTCCAAAGAAGAACTTGATTCCCACAGGGAGGTATTAAAATCAAAGGTACCTTTATTAGAGCTCCTGGGTTCCTCTAAAGGAAACATATTAAGGATAAACATTGGAAAGGCAGAAGCCAATAATCAAATAAGGAACCTGTCATGACCAAATATCTGAAAGACATACTGTGTGTGTTTGTGTGTATATATATTTTAAACAGATCTTAGGAGAAAATACATACATAATTTGATACTTGATAGTAACGAATGACATACCGTGGATTAAACTTTGCTTCTTCCATCATTTTTTTGAAATCTTCCTTGGCTTGCATTATTTTGTTTTTCTTTTCCCTACGTTCTTCCTCTGCCCTGGTCTTTACATACTGATCAAACACCTATCACAAAAATAAACCAATTTTGATAAGTCAGTCTTTCATATAGGCAATATACCAAATTATCAAATCTATCCAGAAGAAACTAAATCAATATCTTTGTTCAAACTGTAATATTAATTATAATTATATGCAGATTATCTATAGTAAGTCTTACTTTAAAGCTTCACTGAAGTATTACACAGACATATCACCCTCTGCTGAGGTTTCCAGAACAAAAGAAAAAAACTAAAAGCCTCTCTTAATTTTTTCCCCTAATTACAAATTTAATACATGATTATCATAAACATGTCAAGCAATTTAGAAATATATAGGAGAAATCACGGTCCTCCCAAACCCCTTCTAGAAAAAGAAAATCACCAGTATGAAATCTATACACTAGTTCCCCCTTATCCACAGTTTCAGTCACTTACGGTTAAATGTAGTCCAAAAACTGTAAATGGAAAATCCTAGAAACAAATGACTCACAAGTTTTAAACTGCACACCCTTCTGAGTAGAATGATGAAATCTCAGGCCATCCCACTTTTGTTGAGCATATCCACACTATATACACTACCTACCTGTCACTTAGTAGCTGTCTCAATTATCCGATCAAATGTCACAGTATCCCAGTGCTTGTGTTCAGGTAAACCTTATTTTACTTAACAATGGCCCCAAGTGTAAAAGTAGCAATGCTGGCAATTCAGATATGCCAAAAAGAAGCTGTAAAGTGCTTCCTTTATACAAAAAGGTGAAAGTTCTCAACTTAATAAGAAAGGGGGAAAAAAAATCACATGTTGAGGTTGCTAAGATCTACAATAAAAACAAATGTATCTGAAATAGTGAGAAATGGAAAAGAAATTCATGCTAGTTTTGCACTTGCATCTCAAACTGCAAAAGTTACAGCCACTGTGTGTGACATGTGCTTAGTTAAGAAGAAAAAGGCATTAAATTTGTGGACAGAAAACATGAAAGGAAACAAGCTTCCCACTGATAGCAACTGGGTTCAGTACTATCCTCGGTCTCAGGAGTTCACTAGGGGTCTTGAAATGTGTTTCCCAAGGATTGGGGGACTAGTATAGTTTTATTTCTGTGCTTCTCGTAAGATAATTATTTTTACCAAAATATAATCATACTTTACCTCTATCCTATAATATTTTCCCCACTTAATAATGTACAGTCAAGATCAAACATTAACATCTACAAGGGATCTTCAAAAGTTCATGGAAAGATTCGTATTACTTTTTAATTCTATTTTTCCACAAATCTTTTAAAGTACCCTTGTATTTCCTGCCTTCTTCAAACCCTAATAAAATGACAGTAGAAGAATTTCTTTTTAAAGTCATAAACCAACAAGGACAGGAAAACGAGGAAAAAAAAAAATTCAGCAACTTGGGAAGGTGCAAAGCAGATGGACAAGTGGTAAAGAATGTGACAGATATGAGCGAGCTGAACATAACCCAGCAGCAATCAAGAAAACAAAGAAGCAACCCAATTTTTTTAAAAAAAACAGAGAATCCTCAAACAGTTCAGAAATCGATGGATACCTATGGAAGTGAGGGTGGGGTACAGCTACCATAAGGAGTAACTGATAAAAGGCTGTTAAAGAAGCAGTTGATTTGCTAGATCCCCTCACCAACTTTATGTTTCTGGGCACTGCCACTCTTGAACCCAAGTGAAAGGCAAGGGATTATTCTCTGGAGCAAAGGGTTGGCAAACCATAGCCTGCAGGTTTTTTTAGGTACAGCTCAAGAACAGTTCCTACATTTCTAAAGGGCTAAAACATAAAAATCAATAGAAAATTTCATGACACACATGAAAATTAAATAAAATTCAAATTTCAGTGTCCATATACAAAGCGTTTTTGAAGACAGTCATGCTCATTCCTTCACATATGTCTAAGGGTGCTTTCAAACTAGAACAGAAGTTACACAGTTACAACAGAGACCATATGGCCCACAAAGTCTAAAATATTAATTACTTGACTCTTTGCATTAAAAATTTGCCAACCCATGCTGTAAGAAGGTAAAACAGAGTGTCTCTGGACTAGGGGAACATGAATTGGGGTTGAGGAGTACCAGACTGAGAACACGGGTTAATCAAACACACAGCAAATAAGACAAAGTCCTCTCAGAACCAAAGCAACAAGACCTGTGCCCTCCAGCCAGAAGACTAGAAATCCTTACTGGGAATCTGACTGGCCTAAAAATACTGACTCCAGGGAATTCTCAACAAACCAGCCTTTAAATCACACTATAAGCATGTATCTCAATCTTGACACTACTGACATTTGGGGCCAAATGTTTAGCAGCATCCCTGGCCTTTACCTACTAGATACCAGCAACACCCCTTCAGTTGTGACAATCAAAACTGTCTCCTGAAAGCAGAACTGTTCCTGGTTGAGAACCACCACCATGTAGTAAAGCCCAAAATCATGAAGGCCCACCCAGATGCTAAGAGTACCCAAACAGTGTTTTAGTGCTTCATTCCTAATCATGATTAATCAGGGTCTGTAAGACATGTTAAGGAAACTCTACGACATGAAAAACAAAGACCGAAACAGAAAAATCTTAGTGGAATCAATGACTACGCAGGAAAATGAAAATTTAAAAGAAGGAAAAAAAATCATAATGAATTCATAGAGCTAAGAAAAGATATTACAGCCACAACACAAAAAAAGCCTCAAAAATAAAAAAAGAACTCTTAGAAATTAAAAGATGAGAAAAGAAATGAAAAAATCTGTTGAAGAATTGGTTGATAAAGGTGAGAAAATCATCCAGAAAGTTTAAAAAAAAAAAGACAGAGGTAGAAAACGAGAGAATGAAAAAAAGAAGACAACTGGAAGCAAATTAAAAGATGTGATGTAAGAGAATCTCCCAGAAATGAAAGATATGAGTTCCCATACTGAAAGGGCCACCAAGTGCCCAGACTATGGACCTTTCCACCAGGGTACATATCACCATGACATTTCAGAACAGTAAGGACTAAGAGAAGATTTACATGCTTACAGAGAAAGAAAAATAAACAGATCCACATACAAAAAAACAAGTAACAGAATGGCTTCAAAAACAACACCAAAAACTAAAAGCAAAGCAATGCTTTCAAAATCCTGAAAAAATACTTTCAACTCCAAATTTCTTGGCCAAACAATTCCAAACAAGGGTACAATAAAGAGCTTTTTCAAATATGTTAAGGCCTCAAAAAAATGTATTTCCCTTGTATGCTCTCTCAAAAAGCTACCAGAGGGATAGAATGCATCAAAAAGAATAAATCAAGGAAGAAAAGCCTTATATGTAGGGAACAGCTCTCCCACCCCCACCAAAAAAAAGAGATGATGATGGTAAATACATTGTCATCCTCAAAGACGACAGCTGTACATAAGGTGTAGAAGGCAACCAGGCCAGACTGAAGCAAGTCAGAAGGCTCTGGAAGAAATGTTTCAGGAAGATAAAAGTACTAGGGCAGCACTCTAATATTTTTCCTAACATTCTGCATAAAACTATTTGATTCTTCAAATATGTCATGAACGTCTTTGTAAAAAGTAAAATGAAAAAAAAGAATGTTTTGTTTAAAATACCTTAGCCATCTTTCCAGGTCAGTCCATATACATACCCACCAATCTTTAAAAGTTGTTTATAAATATCTACAATTACTTTACCAGTACCCTGCTAGACACACAGGTCATTTCCAATACCCTCTAAATACAGCACTGCTGTAAATCACATCAAAGTATCTACATGCTGAAGAAAAGGAGACCACTGTTTCCAACTCCTTTCTTCCTTAGTACATACTTTCTTATAGAAGTATTAGATAAATAAAATCCAAGGGAATTTACATCACTTTCTTTTGAGAAGCTGGAAAGAATATCATACCTCCTCCTCTGGGACATCTCAGACCAAGGTAGAAATCACTCTCTGAGATGAACATATTATAGAAAATTAGCAGTTCTGTTATGCTTCCAAGTTTCTCCTCATTATTTGTGTCATGCTTCTCAGTATACTTGGCTTTATGTTCCCTATTTTAAGCAATGATTTTCTTATAACTCCAACTCATGAACAAAATGTTACAATAAATACTATAAAAGTGAGTAAGTTTTCAATACAATTCCTAACTAAGTTCACTTTTACAGGCATTAGCAAAAATATACATTAAAGGGCTATGCTATCTAAGCCTTCAAGGCAGCTTCCAGGGTACTGGTAATGTTCCATTTCTTGAGCTAGGTAAACATATGATATATTCATTTTATGAAATATCACTAATAATTTTTAGACTTTTCTATATGTATATTTTTCTTCAAAATATAAGTTTACTAAAAGTATGAGTTTCCGTTATTTGATTCTCATATCAATTTAATTCAATTTATAATTAGACACTAATTCATTCAACAGTGGCCTAGACAGTGGACAATCTTGAATAATAATGTTGGTCATATATTACCAAACGTAGCACTGTCATCTTAAAAAGCTCTGAATAACATACAGTATATTAAAATGTTTATTTTGAAATGAGATAGAGACAAATTACTTTAACGTGTTAGCATAACTATCTATCTATCTACATCAGAGACTAACATTCTGCATAGAGATGGTCTGGGTTTTTTGAAAAATGTTATTCATTTAAAAATTTGGTAGGTTAGCTCAGTTGGTTAGGATGCAGCCTTGTAACACCAAGGTCAAAGGTTAGTCCCCTGTACCAGCCAGTCATGGGAAAAAAAAAAAAACATAAAAAGAAAACTTGTCATAACAAGTAAGACAAAAACATTTCTGACCCCTTACATGACCTTTTCTCAAAAACAAGATTAAATAAGAGAAATCATAAGTTAAAATTTATGGTTACAATTATATACATTTTTCATAATGATGCAAAATATATGTTAATCTACAGATACCGAGAAAAGGACACAACTGAAAGATATAATTTTAGATTATGAGGCATTACCAATGAAGCTGTGTTTTTTAAATCAAAGCATCAATTTCCGATATGAAATTATAAAATGTGAATGCATAACCTAGCATCTTTTTGGTTTGTCCTCGGTTTTATACTCCCAATGCAAATAATAAAACCAAGTATTCAAAAATATATATATATACACATATAAATGCCAAATGTTAACTTCTTCTTCTTTTCAGTTCCTGCATTCTAGCCATAAAAGATTCCTATTTGAAAGACGTAAGAACCTTTAAGTAGTGTAGAGTTTTTATTTAAAATAGAATAATACTTTTCTCTTTTTAAGTGTAATACTATTAAGTAGAATCACCATCAAATTATGTAAGTTGGGAATATGCAATGCTTTAGAAGAAGAAGCAATCACTATGAGATGAAGCATTCTGTAATACTTCCAAAATTGGAAAAGAACTTTAGTTCTCAATGTTAATGTATAATTTCACTCAAACAGAAATTATAACACTCAGTGCCATGAAGAATAAGTCATAAAAGTTTTTTTTTTGTCTTTTTCGTGACCAGTAAGGGGACCGCAATCCTTGGCTTGGTGTCTCTTGCACTGCGCTCAGCCAGTGAGCGAACTGGTCATCCCTATATAGGATCCGAACCCGCGGTGGGAGCGCCGCTGCGCACCCAAGCGCCGCACTCTCCTGAGTGCGCCACAGGGCCAGCCCAAGTCATAAAAGTTTTAAAGTAAATATTTAGGCACTATTCTAGGCACTATACAAAGAGCAATGAACAAGACAAAGTTCCTGCCCTCATAGAATTTATATTCTAAGGTAGAAGACAGATGATAAATGTAACTTTAGATAATTAGAGCTATGAGTGCTCTGAAGAAAGTAAAGAAGGCAAAGGGATAATATTTAGATAGAATGATCAGAAGGCACTTAGATGAGTACCTGAAAGAAATGATGGAGCTACCTATATTAATGCACAGAGAAGTACATTCCAGGCAGAGAAAATAGCAAACACCAGAATGTGCTGGCTTGTTCAAGGAATATCAAGGCTAGTGTGTCTACAATAAATGAACATTAAAAAAAAGCTTTAAGAGGTATACGAGGATGAGTATATATAGATTATTACAGGCCATGAAAAGAATGTCAATTTTATCCCAAATGAAATGGGAAGCACTGGACAGTTTTAAGCAGAACACTAACTTAATTTGATGTGTCTTAAACTTTAAAATTAGTCTGGCTGCTTTGTGAAAAAAGAACTTGACTACAGAAGAGCTAAAATGGAAGGACTAAAGGAAACCAATTAGGAGATACACAGATGATAAGAGCTGACCACAGTCCTTGGATTAGGGTGTTAGTGGGGGAAATGGTGAATAAGAAGATATATAAAGAAAAATTTTTGGAAGAATACTGCAGATAGGCTGGAAATGCAGGAAAAGTAAAGACTCATGGCTAATTTTAGGTTTTGATAAGGCCATCAACCAAGATAAAAATAAGACCATCACACACAAACAGTTTAAAAATAAAAAAAAAGCTATGAAGCTTGAAATGCAGATACAAATATATTATTTGGAAAGACATGTATTTCTACTACATGTACTAAAATAATACATGTCTGGCACACAATAAATGTTCTCTTCACTAAAGTCCATTAAAGTCTACTACATGCCTAATGGCACAAACTATGTAGAAAATTATTCTAACCATTACATTATAAATATTAATGATAGACACTACTGTTACCAAATGAAATCTTACAGCTCAACAGCACTATAGCAAGTGATTCAATATACTTACCATTTTATAGAGATCAGTGTCCTGATGGTTCAGGTAATTCAAAAATTATGTAAGTTGGAAATATGCAATGCTTTAGAGGAAGAAGCAATCACTATGAGATGATACCTGTCACTTAATCGTCATGGGAATAAATGGCAACTTAGTAACAAGGCTACTCTAGTTCATCAGAGACCCTAAAGTATCCATCATTCCTCTAAGTTTATGATGTGAAAGACATTTTAACAGATGCTACTTAGGTGTGAACTTTGTGTGTGCAGAGTGTATGAGACACATACATATGTCTGAGTACTATCTACAATACACACACATAGATACATATGGACATATTGACATATAATAGTCAAGAAAGTTATAAACCAAAGGTTCAGTGGTGGTCATATCTGTTGTGCAGGATTATTGCTAGGTTTTTTTTCCTTTTTATTCATCTGTACTTTGCTATTTTTCTACTCTAAATTTGTATCATTTGCTCAATAAAAAGCAAATTAGTAAATCCATTTGAAATGAATTTTAAAACCATCCTACACATAACATCAATGTGTATAAGACATAAGGACAAAATGTTCACACAATGGTAGTCATGTCCATAAGGGCAGAAATATCCAAGAATTTCTGAGGCAGAAATGTCCACACAGACATAGATGACAGTGTGCTAAGATGCAAGACTGTGTCTCTGAAGTACTGTGTAAAAAAAAAAAAAAAAAAAAAAAAGGATGGTACTCTATTTCTCACAATTTAAAAATTATGTTGGAATGGGATATACATTTCTTAAATATTGTTATTTTCCTTTTACCTGTTTTCTCTCTTTAGGATTGAGAAGTAAGTACCGAGGATCAAAAACTATCTTGTGCAACTCCTTCTCCCATGTTGAAAAAGCAGACACCTTTAAAATAAAAAATGTATTGTCTCATAATTAAGTTTGCTCTAATAACATAAAGGTCATAATTTTGCTTGAAATCTACAGGAGATCTGTTTATAAAGGAGACATAAAAACCATACTGAAGATTCCATCACTAATAAATGACAAGCAGTGGGAGGCTAGCAATAGCAAATTTCCACACTAATTGGCTCTGAACATTTCAATATTACATAGAAATAACACACACCTAATCACTCATTAAAATAACCACTGTGTGACATTTTAAAAATCGCTACATCAGAAAAAGCCTTGAAGATTTCCATTTTGATTTCCCACGTTTGTTCCAATCTTGTGAACAATGTTGTGACTTAAAATTAAACAGTTTTACTTATTCAAATGAATTGGCGAATATAACCAAAAAGATGAAATCCCTTCTCAATTAAGCTTCTAATAATAATATCATAAAGTATCAGTTCTCCTTTAACCACAAGCCATTCAGAAGATATTAAGGAAAGAATCGTATATACCTTACCTATCTCATGTAGTCCGCCATTCTGTAATGTTTATATTCGTCTTATATTACTCACCAAAATTTAATGACCCAATAAATGTTAAATGTTATTTGTACTTAAAAGGATAGCAAAATGGCATTTAGTTAAACATAATATGATTAGCCAAGAAAAAAGCTATTTCCAAAAAAGTACATTAACTTGATAGGGTTCCCTTATTTCCCCCCCCACAACATGAGCACTAACCTTAGATTTGACCTTTTAGCAAGACATATTTATATTACTTATACAAAACAGAAATATCTCCCCCAAAGATTGTTTTCTGACCCCTCTCTCTAGCAGCATGTCCTTGAACTGCTTCATTCGGGCCTCCAGAGGGACAATGGCCCTTTCTCGGGCAGCTTTAATTTCAGCTTCCATGGCAGCTTCTTTATCTGAATCAATGTCTTTATTATCATCTCTCCTATAAAAAATAAAACATAAGGCATCAACTGACAACATATTAGTAATGAATCTTACTAAAATCTTAAAATCAGCAGAATTTTCAAGACTCACTACTGAGCAGCATATTTTTGGCAAAAATAAATTATATTGAGGGTTTCAAATGAACTCTAAGGGAAAACAACTTTCATTATAATAATATTACAATGAGCTTCTAATGATATTACAATGGCTGCATTGTTAGAAGAAAGATATACCTTTAATGTGCTGTCTCTCCCTGACATTAGTTGATATACAAAGTGAACTACCTTATTTACAAAAAAAAAAAAGCTAATCTAACATTGCAGTAAAACTGTATTAGAATCAAACATCACAAAATATAATTTTTTTAGTTCTTGAAATATAGGAAAAACAATATTTTTCAAATGTTTTACATAATAAATGCATAAAGTATTTTTAAAAATCTAATAAAAATTGATATTAAGTGGTCTGAAGTCTTAGTAATCTCATTTATTTTGAAAATAAAATTAAAATATCTGCAAACTTGGCCAAGTGGATATGTGAGATATACCTTACCTACCTGACATTTTTATTACTCACTTTCTGGGTGATAAGTTGAGATTTAAGTTGAAGGACAGGTCCCAGAGAGCAACATAGGCCCAGGAGTAGTTAGTTGGAATTAGAACTGTTCATCAATGACTAAACTACTTCTTGTTCCTCTAAAAATGCACCTCAGGGCTAAGGGCAACCCTGTTGCTGTGTGGCACTCAAGGGAGATTGTAAACATGAAATTAAGTCACCTCTCAAACATATGCACTATGAAAAGGCCCATTCATGTAAATAATCCAAAAAAGTAAGTAATTCAATAATACGCAGGTATACTTCAGCAGATCTTCCTTCTTAAATACGATACACTGAGTATGTAAATAAAATTGGTTCATATTCCCTATACAAACTTAAGGGAATCAAGAAAACAGAACATCTGGAAATCCAAAAGCATGCTATATAAGAAATTGTAGGTAGCCCAGGAGATTTAAATGGAACTAAGGCTAACCCACAAATGTAAGTGAGAGGTAATTAGTAATTTAGGGAATGAATCAAAAGAAATAGAAGATACAGTCCATGACCTGCAGGAACTTAGCGAGATAGTCTGTGACCTAAGATATGCACAAAACAAACAGATAAAAGCAATTTGCCAAACAATATACCCTCTTAAAATAATTTAAGAACTATTCAAATAAAGAGTTAAGAAACATCCAAGAAATATAATAACTAATGAAAACAACCTTTATAGAATTATACTAAATAAAAATGTCACAATACAAACTATCACTATCTATCTCAATAAAAGAAATAAAAGAAAACTAAGCCAGGAAAAATAGGCTTTTAGCTTTGTACCTAAATAGAGAAGCTCGGGCAATCCACATTAAGGACTTCTTTGACATTCTCCTGATAAAAGCAGTTAAAAACCTTACAGAGTTGTCTATAAGAACAAACAATTAAAAACAACCTAAAAGTTTAACATTGTAGAAACATCCAAAATTAAGGTACATAACAGAATGAATACAGTCATTTATAATAATTAAGAAAACAAATGTCTTATTCTTGATTTTTTTAAAAAAGAACACAAACTCAGTTAATCACAATTAATAAAAAGAGTTGCATATTTGGTCAAGAACTAAAAAGTCAATTGCAAAAATGAGAATAGCTGTTTTACGGTGATAAATTATGAGTGATTCTCTTTAATATGTTAATTTTGTTGATATTACTGCCAATAAACAAATTTTAAATAAAGAACCACCCTTGATAGGAGTGGTTTCCTGATTTCTTTGCCATCATTTGGCTGCATTCAATCTGTCCTTTTCAGATAAGGACTATGATTAACCAGTCCCTAATAATGTCTTCAAACTTTCCTTTTTGCTGCTAAATAATGGTCCCATTCCCCACCCCCACCCCAACAAACCCTCTACCCCACCCTTCCACCCCCTCCACCGCCCCCATAAGTAACATTCACATTTTACCCAGCTCTAGAGCAGTGGCTAAGTTATTGCTTCTACTTCTAGAAGTCTCTCTCTCAGAGCACTTTATTAGCTCATGGGTTCACTCCTCACCAAGTGGTAATGACCACAGACTCAAGGATTAGGTAAATCACAAAATAAGTTTATGAAGAAAAAAGTCTATGCCTGCTTTTATGAGATCTCTGAAACGGTGTCTGTTGGAGTCTATATTAGGCAGAAAACTTATTTTTTATAAAATTCAGACCTAATGAATTTGTGAAAAGAATTAACCAGCTAATTCCTAAAATTCATTTGGTTTCGTAATACATATTTGAATAACCAAATCATTTGCAAATCTAGCAACAGAAGAGACACCATTTCTACATTGCAAAACAAAGCTATTTAATATCAAGCCTAAGGGAGCAATCATGGCTTCTGTCTCCTAACAATAATTCACTTTACCTGTCCCTTCCAACCACAAACTGATTATGACCTAATCAACTATTAAAAGACAAAATCTACCTAAACTACACAAACTATATGCATTACTTACTTCCGTTTTTTTGCTTTAACAGGCTCATCTTCATTAATTTCTTCCATTAATTCTTGTTCTTCTTTAACTGTAAGACAAAATCTAATTAAACTTTGTCTGAATAAAAATAAGCAAGCAACCACCAAAATATTTAGGCATGAATCCTTCTGCTAATCACTACCAGAAACTTGCATTAATAATATTTTTTAAAAACTGCAATTTATAGTTAGTTCACTCACTTGCACTCATAGAGAATTGCCACTTTTGGATGGACAGCATTGTCGGGGTCGGGTGCCCTGGCAAAAACAATTCAAATATTGTTATGAATAATTATACACATATATTCCACAACCTTTTCTTTAAAAAAGAAAAACAGAATTTGCATAAAATGTCCATCTCTTAATATTTATTCCTTTATAAAACATCAAAGCATGATAATTCTATGCTTTCTCTACTTCTTCCTTTATGTTAAATTTTCAATTCATTTTGAAATGTTTCTTGCCCAAACCTTAGATTTACAAATATATAAAACTTTCTTGACTAAGGATTTACAGGACCTTTTTATGATGCGTGTTAACGTATTAATCAAATGAATGAATCAAATATTTAGAAACAGATTCATAAAAAATAAAAGCAAATCACATACCTTCCTGACACCGTTCAGTACTATGGTTATAAAGTATTATCAATATCGAACCTATAAAACAAATATAGCTGAAGGGGAAAAACCTTTGGCACTAGATAGCCAAAGCTGAACTGATTCGGAAATTACTTGTAAAGCCAAATATGTCAGTACCATGAAAATTTCTCAATCACCATAAATGACATATATTAGAAATTGTTTCATTAGAAGTATTAAAAATGATCCATTTTATCATGCTTCTACAATACATGGGGCACGGGTTCTATAAAAACACAATATCAATTCAAGAGAAAATTATCAATAAGAAATACACAACAAAAATTATGTAAAAATATTTTTACTAAATATATTTGAAGGCCATCTGAACATGAGATAGTTTAAAGGATAATCTCTTAAGATTTGGGTGTCTCTATATTCTCAGGAGAAAAGGCTTATCTAGTTCAAAAGACTAAGCTTTTATATTGTCACAAAATTTTGCACTTTTGTATGTTACAAAATTTTAGTAAACAAAATATTTTAAAAATAGTCTGTAGTTTTGATTATTTCAAAATGTGCTGAAAGGCTCACTGATGAGTGTTTTAGTAGTATTAACAATCATCAAGAAGCAGCAAAAGTACCAAACTATCTTGAATTAACTGAAAATCTCGATAAGGAAAATGTTAAAGATATATATTTTACAAAACAGTCATCCAAATTCTATTTTTTGTACTTTTATTATTATTCTCAAACCAGTATAGCAGTCTATTTTCCTTTTCTAAAATTTCTTATACCCCTTGAAAAATAAAGTTTTTCTAAATGGCTCTCACATTTTCTATCAAAAGATTTTTAAAAATTTAGTTAAAATTAGAAAATAAATTCCTAGGTTAAAACTTACTTAGTTTCTTCATGTCTTCCATTCCTTTTTTATGAGGGGGCTCCTGAATAATTTTGTCAACATCTGCCCTTCCAATCAGATCATCAGGTCGGTCCCACATAGAAAGACGAGTGGTGGGATTATAAAAGAAGACTCGCTCATCACCGGTCCAAACAACACACCTAAGAATTGATTCAAAATATCATTTTATGTTAGAGAACATATTTTATAGCTTGGTCAATCTGTCAGCCTGACAAAAGGGAGAGGGTAGGACAGTGAGGATGGACATGTTCTTATTACTAATAGTTCCTTATAGAGAACCAAACATGATTTCTAGAACAGAAGAGCACTATATGACTAAAGTAAAAACAATAGCTCAACATATTAATTGAGAAAACCAGGAAAAGAAGAGCAATTTGTGACCAGAGTTTAGAGCTCTTTGGCACTTGGTTTGGCAAAATTTGAGAATACTAAATCTTAAATTATCACAAAGGATGAGTTTAATGGCAACTAACAATAATGCTATTACACAGTTCTAAAGCTAAAGAAGAGACCATAGCACCCTACCTATTACATAGTAGTTCTTAATGTCTTAAAAATAAAAAATTACACACTCAAATGCAACCTTCTGTGAAGACTTTGAGCTCTGATTACACCTAGTATAGAAAGTAAAAGGAAGTACCAATCGCACTAGGGTACAACAGCCCACTGCAGTCCATTGCTCTTACTAATTGTAACTAGAAAACTCACACAAATAGAACAAACAAATACATGGAAACTCCATACAGTTTTTAATAATAAATAAACAAACAGAAAAAAGTATGGAGAAGTCTAATTTTAGAGAAGCAACTGCAAGGGAGTAAACTTCCCATTTCTGACCTCTCATAACTCTGCCCTGAGGGTGGTTGCTAACTGCACAGTGGCACAGTGGCAGTAGCATAGGCAGCTAAACCTCCAACAGAAGCCAGGTCTTTATGGCCAGATAATCAAAAGTTAATCAAGAGTTGTTAAGCCCAATATGACTTAGATGTTGAAATTATCAAACAAAGCTTCCTATGTTGAAATAATCATACAAAAACTTTAAAGCAGCAAAAATAACTGGACTACAAGAGATCAAGAAAAACACATTGAAAGCAATGAAAAGATAGGTATTCTCAGTAGAGAAACAGAAACTAAAAATGAACCAAATGAGAATCTTAGAAATTAAATTTCACTGAATCGCTCAGGAGCACAAGGGAGATGACAGGGGAAACAATCAGTGCAACAAGAAGATGGATCAATAATAATTACCTCACCTGAAGAACAGAGGGGGAAAATAAGGATGAAAAGAACATCAGGAACCTATGGGCCTGTAACAAAATGTCTAAATACATGTTATTGGGATCCCAGAAGGAAAGGAGAAACAAATAGGGACAGAAAAAAATTTGACAATGCAATGGCCAAAAATACCTCCCTGTTTGGTAAAAGACATAAATGTACAGATTAAAGCTGCTCAGTGAACCCCAAATAGAATAAACTTTAAGAAAACCAGGTCTAGACACAAGACAATCAAACAGGTGAAAATCAAAGAAAAAAAATCCTTGAGTGTAGCTAGGGAAAAAAAATGACAGAATATCTACAAGGAAATAAATTCAATGACAATGGATTTATTACCAGAAACTACAAAGGTCAAAATACAAGGGAATAACATCTTCAAAGTTCTGGTAAAAAGAACTACCAACCTAAAACTCTATCCAATGAAAATATCCTTCAGAAACAAGGGCAAAAAGGATATTCTCAGATGAATCCGGGTGGTCAATATATGTTCACTGTAGAATTCTTAAAAGGTTCTACAAGTTTCAATTTTTCATCATAAAATATTGGGAATAAAGCACTATAGAAACAAACAAAATAAATTTAGAAACACAACAGAATAAAAAAAAAAGATTAGGGCCGGCCCGGTGGCGCACTGCTACAGTGTGCCGCTTGGGAAGCGTGGCGGCGCTCCCGCCGAGGGTTCGGATCCCACATACAGACCGGCCGCTCACTGGCTGAGCAAGGGGCGGGGGCAACACCGAGGGTTGCGATCCCGTAGCCGGTCCCGGTCCGGTACGGGCGCGACACTGAGGGTTGCGATCCGTTGCCGGTCACGAAAAAAAGACAAAAAGAGAAAAAAAAAAAAAAGATTAAAGATAAATTTCTGATAAGTTAAAACCCAACGTAGACAAATAAAGCCTAGTAAACACAGGCAGTCCTCACTATGCAAAGTAGTGCAGGACAGTAAAATAAACTACTACAAGCTGCAACTGTGACACAATCTTAATCATCAACGAAAAAAATTACAACTAGTCTGTGACCTTTAAAAACTATGTCAAAACATTAAAAACTCTTAGAACCAAAAACTAAAGTTTGCTGATTCTGGGGAATACAAAACACTTCTAATTTTGCCCTCTCTTTACTTAATTTCAAAAAACTGTCAAACTAAGATCATAAAATATTGGGGGGAAAAAACCCCAATATGGATAAGGGAAACATGAAAACTTCCATGTTTTACATCTAGTTTCTTAACTCATCTTCAAAGAAACAGTAAGTTGAAGAGCACCATTAGATGATATCAAAAAGACTAATTAAAATTTGATTATCCAAATGAAGTAGCATATATTCTGCTTAGCTAAACAATCTGTTCAGCTTAAAGTCAGCATGTATCCATTTTTTAAGAAATAGAAATAATAAAATAGGAAATTAAAGTTGCAATAATGATATATTCCTTCATTGATAACTTGAAGATAATTAATTTTGACAACTGGTTATTTTTCATGCATTCAGATGGATTGTAAAAGCATTAGGAACATAAACTTGCATTCAGGGAAGGTGGTTATGGGAATGCTTCCTAAGAAACACACCCAACTTAGAAGTATAAATAAAAAGATCAATCAATTAGACCTCATCAAAAAACAAAATTTATATAAGACAAGATACCAAAATAAAAGTCAACAGATTGAAACTGCAATACATGTAAAAATCAGAGCTAATAGCAGTATACATAAAAAGCTCCCACATACCATTAAGAAAAAAAACAAGTCCATGAAAAAATAAGCAAAAACTATACAAAGGCAATCCACAATCAATAAATATGAAATAAGTTCAGCCACACCAGTATTCTAGAAATAAAAGGGTCCTTTTCTTATCAGGTTAACAAATATTTAAAAGGAAAATAGTATGGCTAGATTGGTGTGTGAGTGAGGGAAAACTGGTAATCTCAGGGTGTTGGTAGGAAAATTAAGTGTTAGAGCCCTGTTACGGGTTGAATGTGTCCCCTAAAGGTTCATGTTTAGAAACTCAACCTCTACTGTCACAGTATTAAGAAGATGGGAAATCCTATTATGTAATTGAAAGGTAGGGCCTTAGTGGGATAACTGGATCCTAAGGACTGTGCCCATGTGAATTCACTGATGGTTTAGTGGGTGGTCATATGTGTGGTTCTGATGGCTTTAAAAGGAGAGTGGGTAAGAAGCTTAGCTCTTGCTTGCTTGGCCACTAGCCATGTGATAGACACACCATGTAGCTGTGGTCACCACCAGATGTGTTCCCTGGACTTTGTACTTCCCAGCTTCCAAAACTGTAAGAAATAAATTTTATTTCTTTATAAATGGCCCAATTTCAGGTATTCTGTTATAAGCAATAGAAATGGACTAAGACAAGCCTACCCCCTCCTCATGAAAAACTTTCTCTAAACTTTATTTAGCAGTATCTACCAAAACTTTCAATAGCTATTATCACTTGATTTAGTAATTTCACCTCCAAGAATCAATCCCACGGAAATACTTGCATGTGTTCACAAAGAAATATGCATAATGATGTACTAAACAGCAACTTTTGTAATGCCAGGGGCAAAAAAAAGGAAAACCTAATCATCCACTTGTAGGAAAATTATATATTTTCATACAACAGAAAACTATGCTGGTACAAGTAGATTTATATGGACTAAAACTACAAGATTTCTGAGACATTTAATAAAAAACAGAGGGGACAACATATTTTTTAAAGATATTATATAATGTGTATGTACACTACCCTACACACATATACATAAAACACAACACAGCAAAAGGTTTGGGCTCACAGAGCCAGAATTGTGCCCCAGTAAGCCAAAAGGGAAAAATAACAGCCTACTACCTAAGGTAAAGGGATCAAGAAGCCAAAGAGAGGGGAATCCGGTAGAATAACTGAAACACATACAAATTTAAGAGAAATTCTAAAGGAGACGGATGAAAGATGAGTAAATAAAACAATAAAAACCCTTAAAGAAATTCAAGTGCATGGGCCGGCCCGGTGCGCACTGCTACAGTGCGCCACTTGGGAAGTGCGGCGGCGCTCCCGCCGAGGGTTCGGATCCCACATACAGACCGGTTCCTGCTCACTGGCTGAGCGAGGTGCGGGTGCAGCACCGAGGTTTGCGATCCCGTTGCCGGTCCCCGGTCCGGTACGGGCGTGACACTGAGGGTTGCGATCCGTTGCCGGACACGAAAAAAAGACAAAAAAAGGAAAAAAAAAAGAAATTCAAGTGCAGTAGAAACACACAAAGATGACTTGCAAAACTCAGAATGTGATCTTTCAATCTATAATATTCTGGGTAGAACTGAAGAAGATGGTCACTACCAAACCTGACTTAGTGGCTGAAAGATCAATGAGAAAATAACTCAAAGGAGAGCACAAAAACTGTAGATATAAACGGTAAGAAAAAAAGTAAAAGGTTTGGAGGGATAATAGATCCAGGAAACCTGACATGCAAATTACAGATTTTCCAGAAAACAAACAAACAAAAAGAAACAGATGAAGAGAAGCAATAATTATACAAATTCTAAAAGAAAATTTTGCTAATCTAAGAACAGACCCAAGTCTGAAAACTGATAAGCCCCAAGAATCTTCAACCTGAGGAGGTTTGGAGGTAGTTACTATCTTTTCATGTACAATACTCAAACACAGAAACCACAACCCAGAAGTATATTCTCTGAATACAGACTATTTTTGTAACTTTGACTGTGGAAGTAGGTAAATATTTCCCATACTTATTTTTTAAAATGACCTTGGTTTATCAAGTCAGTGGAATAACTATATAGAAAAGAGCTATTTCAAGTGCCTTTAAAACACAGTAATTTGACTATTCACCCCTAGAGTGATATGTCCTAAACATATAAAATAACTGGGGGGGGGGGCTTAAAGTGTCTTTAGTAATCATACTGTTAGTCATACCGTTGGTACTGTTATTCTGTGATGTGTGTGTAAGAAAAGCAAGAGAAATTATGTTGCTACCATTGAGAAACAGTATTTTCAGCAAAAAAAGAGACACTGAAGTAAGATGTAGATGATGGGGTTCAGTAAAAATCTTGTAGTAGGCATGATTGGCAAGTAATTGTATAAACTCCTGACATATCTTTAGAGGTGTGAATCTTCCATCTGCAGCAAAAAAAGAGACACTGAAGTAAGATGTAGATGATGGGGTTCAGTAAAAATCTTGTAGTTGGCATGATTGGCAAGTAATTGTATAAACTCCTGACATATCTTTAGAGGTGTGAATCTTCCATCTGTGTCTACCAAAGAGGTCTATAAATAATGACTAATTTGGTAGCAACACAATCCCTAGATCCCACACTACGGCCTATAAATGCTGCTTCTCACCTTGGAGAAAGGGCTGAATCTAGGTCTGAGAAAGGAAATATACAAGACAAGCCTAGAACATCATGTCACAGTAGAAAGCTAGGAAGCTAAGAAAGACAGGATTATAACCAAAAAAAGAAAAACGTCATGAGTCTAACCAAAGATAAGACAATTGAACATCAATAATAGGAACAGCAATGGATAGAAATACATAAAATATACTTAAATCTATGAATTAATAATATTTAAACCAACTATTCTGAAAACTGGTAAATCCTTCCTTTCCTATACAATTTGTACCGCTAAGTAACCAGTGTTGATGAGGGGATGTATCTCTCTGTAAGTATTCCAGTTAATAAATGAAAAGTGAAAAACAGAAATATATTACCACCATTTTCAACCTTTAATGATTTAATGGATCTAGGCCAGAGTTTTTCAACCTTGCACTACTGACATTTTGGGCCAAATAATTAATTCTTGTACGGAGCTGTCCTATGCATGAATGTTTAGGAGCATCCCTGACCTCTATTAACACCCTTCAAGTTGTAACATCCTAAAGTGTCTGCAGACATTGCCAAAATTACTGTTAGTTGAAAACCACAGATCTGGGCAATAATAACCATCAAAGACTACTAACATTACAAAAAAGACAACTAGATGCACCCTGAGGGAAGGGCATATCATCACTTATTAATTAGTCTTGCCAAAGAAAGATTAAATCTGAATCTGATAAAACTTCTAGACCTGCTTACTAATTTGTAGGAAATATAGGAATGAAGGACCCTATCAAACAGTACCATGGGGACACAATAATAGAATCCAGACTTTGGGGTTTTATAGGAAAAACACATTTATTTCTTCAATAACAAAAACAAGGAGAAAAAATCAAAATCATTAGGGCAGCAAAACTATTCTGTATGACACATTGTTAATATATGAAACTATGCATTAGACAAAACTCACAGAACTGTGTGATACAAAGAGGGAACCCTAATTAAAATTAAGTTAATAATAATATATCAATATTAATTCATAATTATAACAAACATACTACACACTAATGTAACATGTCAATAATAGGAGAAACTGTTTATGTGGGCAAGGGGAACAGTACAGGAACTATCTGCTCAATTTCTTTGTAAAACTAAAACTGCTATAAAAATAAAAAAATTTTTTTAAATTAAGAAAAAACAAGGTCAAGGGTTCAGTTCCCTGTACTGGCCCACCACCAAAAAAAAAAAAAATTTTTTTTCTTTTAAATAAAATTAAAAATCAAAAAAAAGTTGAAAGGAAACCTATAAATTACAAGACTTCAGAAACAAGCCAACTCAATGCAACATGTCTTTGGACTAATATGAACTGTAGCAGGAACGAAAGAGGAAGCACTGATGTGGGGAGAGAAAGGAAAGGGAAAACCAAGCCAAAGTAAAAAAGAAAAAGTAGACTACTCAATACTTAGATTAAAAAATGTAATTTTACACAGTTGTATAAATGTAATCACATAGTGGATATATATAAAACAAAAACAAATTTAAAATATCTTAATAAAAAGTAGATTCAGGATTTCACAGTGGTTCAAGTCTATAATTGTGAACAATAAACGTTAATAGAGAGTACTACTAAGGGAGGAAGATACTTGTAGCAATTGAATTTTAGGTCTGAACACCCCAAATACAACAGAAACAAAAATATTCAGTAGACAAAAACATATTTAACATACACTTTTTTAAAGTACTTTTTCTTTTTACAAAATAAACCATGTAACAATAAAGTATGATCAAAAAGTAAAAATAAAACAACTTACTAATTAAGTGAAGTACATACCATGGAGTACCAGGAATAGGAGTAGTAGCTACTGGCTTTGCCTTCTGGGCAGCCTTTTCTTCTTCAGTCATTTCCTCTTCTTTGGGCTCCTGTGGGAAATGATATTACTCCAATTTAATTAATATCACAAAAGATACCTGAATAGTCCACAAAAACGAGTATCACTGCAAATATCTCAAACTGCAACACAAGGTCTGTTGTTAGAATGAGGAGGGGAGACTCTGAATAGGAATTTCTAAGAAAGTTCTAAATCCTTGCCCCCACAGAAGGAGGTGAATACCACAACAACAGAACCCAGCAGCAGCAGGTAGTCCTATCTTACAGGCTTACTAACTACATGCTTAGGAGCAGAAATGGAGAACAACAGTATAGAAAATTAGAGACCTCTTCATTCAAGGTTGTTTCTTATTTCTGCTAACTTTCCCTCTTCTAAAACATGACTATCATTGGTCCCTCACTGAATAAAGGAAGTTTCCGCAAAGCAGAACTCTCTGAGTGCTCTAAAGGGATCATTTCATGCCAGAACACTACAGCAGAGAGGACAGGTAAAATATATCTAACAATCCCTAAATATGAAGTTTTGGCTCACTTGGGAGAATGTGATGCTGACAACACCAAGTCAATGGTTAAGATCAAGGTTGTTTCTTATTTCTGCTAACTTTCCCTCTTCTAAAACATGACTATCATTGGTCCCTCACTGAATAAAGGAAGTTTCCGCAAAGCAGAACTCTCTGAGTGCTCTAAAGGGATCATTTCATGCCAGAACACTACAGCAGAGAGGACAGGTAAAATATATCTAACAATCCCTAAATATGAAGTTTTGGCTCACTTGGGAGAATGTGATGCTGACAACACCAAGTCAATGGTTAAGATCCTCTTATCGGTCATCTTTTAAATAATAATAATAATAATAATAATAATAATAATTTTAACATGCACCAGTCTATAAGTCGGGAGATTGGAGATTAGGTCCAAGCTCTGGTCCAAGGCACTTCCTTTCTACAGGCCTCAGTTTAATATAGAAAGTAATTTAATGAAACTTTCAAAGGAAAAAATGAATCAGAAACTTCAAAGAACCCTAAAATTTCAGAGATCAAATTCATAAGAATTACTTAAAAGTATATCAAATAGATATGCAGTTATAAGTAAACTATACCAAACAATTAATGCTGGCTCCAAGGTTAACGGGTCACGGCCCTTTACCTCCTTTATCTCCTTTATAGGCTCTTCTTTAGGATCTTCCTCCTCTGTCTCCATTGGCAGAGGCTCTTCAGAGGGTTCTTTGATTGGCTCTTTAATCTTTTCTTCTAATTTTTCTATTACAAAATTAACATAATGTCAATCAAGAACTTTCAGAGAATAAGCAGTTAAGACATTCCATTTCTAGTTATTAACCATAAAGATAAAATGTCCTTCCTTGTAATATCATTGACTTGAATTTAATATAATGTTCAATTTCAAATACCTTGCTGTACCAATCAAGAAATTATCTTTAGAGAAGACCTACTGACTTAAAAGGGACATAAAGTCTTTCAGGTCACTCACATATTTGTACCGATCATTCATTTTGCTGAAAGGGATGAGATACTAAGATATTTAGAAACAGCAACAGGGGCTTGTGATACAGAAAATTATGAGTCTTCTACAGCTAAGACCCCAAGGGCCTAAATTTTTTTTCTTCAGAACACACACAAGGCTACTTCCAAAAAGTTCATTAAGATTCATATTATCTTTTAATACTGTTTTTCCACAAACTTTTTCAAGTACCCTAGTACAACATACACATTCCTTCCTGATCAGTATTATCAATCTCAATAAAGATAACAATAATTATACAATTCCTGACAACAGTAAAAAATATGTATATACAGGACAAACATGTAAGTAGAACAGCTGGCTTTTTAAATAAATATATATTTATCAATTCAGTAGAAATAAATAATCCAACAACTACATTATTAGAAAAATCTCTCAAACATGCTAAACAAAAATTAACTGAGAATTTAAAACAGCATTCTTATTATACCTCATACCATGTCCCAAGTCATTAAAACAATTATACCTTTTTCCTTTAGCTCTTGGGGTTTTTCCCAGGTTGATTCTAATGTTCTATTATTATAATAATATGTCTTCCCATCTGCTGTTTTATATTCAGTCCACTCAGAAACTGCTGTTGCTCCAGCTAAGGTAGCAGGTGAAGCTGCAATAGCAACCTGGGGATGTATCATAGGTACAATAGGAGGGGCCATTCCTGGCAATACACCTAAAAAAAGAATAATAAAAAATTAGATCAGAGTATCAAATTGCAATACAAAATAAATTCTAAATATGAGCTAAACTTTTATATTAAATATACCAAAATACCTTTTTAAAGGTGATTTAAATATTAATTCTATTTCCCTGGTTTTTTAGTTCTAATTTCAATTAGACACAGTAATTCAACCCAAGAAATACCTTAAAAACAGTCAGAAATTTGGGTCTCATTTATGAGCAAGTCTTTACATAGTAAGTGACACGGTACATTCTCTACTTATGAATAGAAACATTTTTATAAAAATGTCTCAAATTCTAATAAAATAAAGACAACAGACATATTTACTGAGCATATTTCCTGAGACAAAATTATTTTGTAGTTCTAAGATACCTAAAAAGGTATGAATTTTTAAATTCTCAGGTTTAAAGTAAATGACTGAGCTTATCAAATTTAGGTGATTAAGTCAGATAGCCCTGTAAACTCTTTGTCAGTTTACTCTTTTCCTAAAAGAGAGCAAAGATGCTTCTACTTTTTAAAAGATATGCCAAGATTTATATATTTTTTTACAATATAGCCAAATAAGTTGATACTGTATAAATAAAATACTACTAAAATAAGGATATGTGAATCAAAATTGAAAAAAAAATTCTAAAATCCTATACTAGTATTTAAGTTTTAGGAAGTTATCTTATTTCAATAACTTTAAAATGTAAATGTTAACTATACACACGAATATTCACACACATATACTCACTAGCATGCAAGCATAATCACATCACTTTACACATGGAAATGATTTTTTTATATTTAACTTAAAAACACACATCAAAAATAAAATTAAATGTTATGAATATGAGAATGAAGTTGTTTACACTTATTACATAAATTAAGATATAAAGTGATC
Source organism: Galeopterus variegatus (assembly GCF_000696425.1). Taxonomy (NCBI): domain Eukaryota; kingdom Metazoa; phylum Chordata; class Mammalia; order Dermoptera; family Cynocephalidae; genus Galeopterus; species Galeopterus variegatus. The sequence goes on from NW_007726573.1 coordinate 132,692, forward strand.
TGACCTTATTTGCTTTGTGAACCAAAGAAGCTAATAACTATAGGCAACTGGGAAAATAAGTGTTGGCCAAATATGACAACTGCATTTACACTGCTCATTAAAAAGAAAAATATAAAAAAATCCACTCACTTGGGCAAAGAAAAAAAATAAAAGGATAAACAACAACATTCACTACCATGCCAACTTACAGACAAAACAAACTAAGATGGTTTTAAAAATTACCGGTCTTGGTGGTAGCGACTGTCTTTACATACGGGCAGCTGACTATTTGCATCATTGCTACACCTGTAAAATGGATAAGCAAGCATATGTTGGAAAGCTGCCATTGTATGTCAGCTACCACTGGGATTCAGGGAAATAATTTACCACTACAATTTAGAAAGCTATTTCCAATGAAAAAGACGAAGAATGGAGTAAAATTTCTTTTCATTTCGACATTTTATGGGAAGTGGTGCCAAATCCGATAATAATAATTAATTATTTATTGCATCAATTACCTTTTTATCAAACCAGCTCTGATAATTTCTGAAGGAGTCTCAAGAGTTTAAAATTCAACAAAAGAAAGCCCCTTCATTACACGTACGTTAACAAATTCTCATGCGGGACATTTTCCCACAGGACATCGAACCCATGCTGCTGTTGCTTAGATATCAGTGAAAAGCTGATGCAGCATGACACTGACAAGACACTTTCTCTATGCTGCTGCTAAGCTGAGACTACATGTAGGAGCTGAGGCATGGAACACAACCATGCAGAAGTAAAAAAAGAATAAGATAGGACAAAGAAGGGTGGTAGGGTATGAGATGGATCCAAATATTCCACTGCATATAATACTTTAAATAAAAGAAAGGCAAAGATGAAGAGGAGAGTGGCATTCAACTGGTAACAAAAGAGCCATGTTTAGTGCCTGCTCTATGGAATCCCATGGGCTTGGAACACTATGCAGGCAGGCTAAAACATTAAGAAACATACAGCCCCTTTAATATGTTAATGACTATAATATGGGCTCCAGAAACCTCTCTATCTAAGCCAGCTAAAGTAGCAGCATTTATATTAAGAATGGGAATTCTGTACAGTTCTTAGAAGAATGAAGCCTCATCATGATGCATTACAACGGTAATTAAAAAGGGAATGAAAAGCTGAAAAACTAAGACTGATTAACTGAGGAAATTCAAAATTGAAAATGAATTTAAAAAATTTTTTTAGTGGAAAAGGCTGAAGAAATGTATAGGGAAAATAAACTCTATTTTTTTTTCCAGCTGGAAAAACTAAACTTAGTTTGGTACCCATAAAAATTAAAAATAATAAACTATTTTCCCCACTAAAGGAGAGAAAAAGAAATTTCTCCTGACTCAGAGACTAAAATTAAAACTAAACCATTGGGTTTGTAAATAATGTAACTATGTTCACACACACACACAAAAATACTGCCAATTTTTGAAAAGTGCCTTTAGTTTCTCAATTCTGTTTTACATAAAGAATATTAAAGCTAAACTTTCTATTGACTCAAACTAACATAAAAACTGGATCATAAAAACATGCTGAATAAAGTTATATGCATATTTTTATTTTCCCTAATGTTGGAAGAAAGCAATGAAAAAACTCATTTGGTTAAGGAAGTTACAGCATATATTAAGATTAAATTAGTATAAATACTGCCATCTGCAGGACTACTGAAGCTAGAAAGCCAGCACTAGAAATTCAATTTTTAGAATACACAAGCTTTATTCTCAAAGACTGTTCTCCAAAACCATCCTCCAATAAATAATTTTAACTATACAACTTAAACAGAAGAGAATCAAATCTATTCATATTTAGGCTTAACAGCCATTGTTAAAAATCAATCAAGCTAACACAGACCTCTTCTATTTGACTATCAAAATATAAGACCATACTGAAAAGTCATAAATGTTTTTTCTCAAACTAAAAAAATACATCTAGGGTTTTTTCTCAAGGTGATTACATGCATATAATAAATACAAAATAACTAAACATCTAAATTCTTAACCCTTTTTTTAAAAAAAGAAAGAAAGCATTTGTCCAGTTTTCCTTCAACTCTGTCCTCAAAGTTATACTCTATTAGAAAATTCCAATTAGCACTCCGGATAATTCTGATGTCACTGACAGTAAATTTCTTAAAATTCCAAATAAGATTGCATAGTTTTACAAGTAGAAATGCTATAATCCTAATCCAATTTAGCACCCCCAAATTCCCCTGCTATTCCTGCATTTTACCTAATTCTCACTCCTTCTTGTCATCTCATTTGACTATCTCCTTCCTTAATCATTTTTATTAGAGCCAGACAGTACTATTTCAAATAAAATGTAAGGCTCCAAATCCCTCCTGTACAAATCCTGTACAAATTTAAGGTACAAATTCCTCCTGTTCCCCTTACTGCTGAGTTGAAATAAAGGAAAAACACATAGAGATAAATTTCATTATACATACAACCAAACAAAGATTTTGGGAGAAGAAAAACAAATCTTCTTTGTCTTTTTCACTACAACACCTTATAGGACTGAATTGAAAGGGAAAATGAGGAAAATGAATATTAACATCAGAAATGCCTTAATATATAAAAATATTATCATCACTTTCTGTAACACATTAGCTCCCTTTCCAAAGAGTCTTGGTATCTTAGGTAAAACCTTATAGACTATCAAATTCAAGTTCTCTTCCAACTGACCTATAAAATGTCATTAGTGGCTGGAATCTACTGAATGCCCTTTACTGTTAAACTTTACAGGTATCACCTCATTTGGCAACCCAAATGGTGACCATCATCTGTCCTATATTATTACTGATTGGTCGAGGGTCAAGGGAGACCATAACATCAAAATGCAGCTATAGATGAAGGGATTTTATTGTGACAAAGTTCCACTTTTTATAGAAATGAATTTTGCCATTCTGTACCTTTCACCTATTAATAAGAACCTATAAAAAAACAAAAGTCCTTTCAAACAACAGCCTTTCAAAATACTTCAACAATATTAACACACTACCTTAGTCTTCTCTCTACAGAATTAACAACCTTACCTCCCTCCTTCAGATCACTCAGAATCCAGTACCTGGTCTTAATATTGTCCTTAACCCTAAAGCAGACCAAGATTACAAGAAGAGGTTGTGACAAATTTCAAGCTATTCTCTCTTTACCATTTTGTTCCCTACAAAAATTATATCTAGAGGAAATTAACCAGCTGCTTGTCTTTAATTTAGAAAAGGGATAACCCCTAGTATTACAGAAAACATTTTCGGTTTTCTTCTTATTTTTAAATGATTTGAGTTTCCCAGACATCACATACTGGGCACTTGATTATCTTACTCTACATCCACAATGTGTAAAAGGTTTTTCAATCAAATCAAAACAACAAAAACTAATTCTTGAAATTTTTGGTTTCTTTCTTGCCAAGGTGTAATATCTGAAAGTGTCCTTTTCAAAGCGGCCACAGGAAAAAGACGACCAGAGCAATAGTAATTAAGATGTGTACAAATCTAAGAAATAGCTGTATCACAACACTATTCGTATACAGAAACTAGTTAAGTGGCAATAATAAATAGTGCAAGGAATGAGAAATTGAGAGAAAAGAGGCCTAGGTTCTATTCATCTTTGCTACAAACTAGCCCTGTGCACTTGACCTATCTAATGTATCAATATTTTCAACCACAGTACAAGGAGAATGGACCATCGATCAAGGATTAAATGAGTTTGAGAACAGAAAATGCATTCAAATTAGAATGCCCAACATGATCTCTATTTAATCCCTATGGGAAGAATTCTACTCTATAATCTTTTAATTATTTTTTTAGTCTTAAAATATTTTCTCCTAAGACAATAAAACACATGAATTCACCGTAACAATTTAAACTTTTAAGTGATGTATGTTATACTTTACTTCACAAGTGTTACAAGGGAACCTTTTGGTTTCTGATTTATATAAATTTTTTTTACAGTTAAGTGATTTACATGTTCTTCCCAGCATAAAGAGTTATTAAGAGCTTGGTATCTGGATCTGGGGGGAAAGGCTCAAATCCCAACATATCACTTATTAGCTATGTGACCTTGGGCAAGTAATTTAACCTGTCTGTATACCTACTTCATAAAATGGTTGTGAAAATTAAAGGGTCAACACATGTAATGTGCTTAGAACAGAGCACAGTATATAAATCATTCAACTTGTGTTAGCTATTATGACTTGTGATTTCTCAGCTTCACAGACTAAATCACTGAAAAATATTTCATTTAGAACATATTTACACAAAAAGATGATCATTTTTAATTCACTGAGGCCATTATCCAAAATAAGTGTAGCTTTAAATGTGGTTCTAATTTTAAGACATGTAAACAACAACAAAAAAAGAACATTTACCAAAACTTAAGAGAAAATATTGCAGTTAGCCATGAATCTTTCAAAAACATTTCAAACAGGTGAGATTCAAGGCAAATTTTAAATGCAACAGACACATGAGAACAAACTAACTGACAATATGGAAACATAGCTGGAAGGACTATTATAATCTGCTGGTTTACCTGGAAGTGGAATTGGCATGCCAGGAAGGGGAACACGAAATGGAGGTACCATTACTGGTGGAAAAGCAGGTATTGCTGCTGTTGGCTGAGGTACTGAATGAGGAACAGCAGGAGGTAATGTCTGGGGATGCGGCTGTGGAACAGTTTGCACAGGTGTGGCTGTAGGAGCAGGAGTTGAAACACTAACTGTAGGCGTGGCAACTGAAACAGCAGAACTTGGGGTCTGATCTTGTGTTGTAGGTGCTGATAAAAGATAAAACAAAAACATGTATCATTCCTTTATAAAACATATTACTATATTCACTCATCATTCACTCATTCAGTAAGTATTTAAGGGTCCATTCCATGCACTGCAAGAAATTTGTCAAAAGGTCTTCAAAAAGCTTGAAAATAGTTAAATATAAAAAAACCCTAAAATACTAAGTGAAATGGGGTAAATGTAGAGGGGTGTAAATCAAGACCCAAATACCATTTCTAACTGTAAGAGAGCACAAAAAAAATACTACAGTCAGGAAAATAAAATGAGTTATGGGGAATCAAATTTCAACTGGGAAGGTATACCAATGAAGATGGAAAAAAGTACTCATTCAACACAGTCCTCCTACATTCCAGCACAGGATTTTTTGAATTTGACTAGTGACCATGAATCATAAAGGGAAAGGGATAAAAGCAATAAAAGAATTAAATGGGAAACTGGAGAATGGTACCTGAGACTTGTGGGTAAATTCCTACTAACTCCATCTGCTAAAGTAGGTAATGAAGCACTATGCCTCAAAATATACTACTAACCAAGCCTCAGATCTTAATTAAAAAAGAGAAGTGACTATATATACCAAAGAAATATTAAAATTGTAGTATTAAAACACTCTATGATACTGAAGTAAGTAAAATAAAAACAGGAATATTCAGAAAGACAACATCAAAACTGATGTTTAAAAGCAATAAAAAGAACATGATCTTGCTACTTTGTTCTTAGAAAAAAGGCCTCCCAATCACTGAAGGATAGCATGCGAAATGACAAACAGTATTTTTTAATAGAATAGTTGATAATCACAAGATAGCTTTGAGCTTACTGACAATCACTCTGATATAGAAATGGAATATATATACAGAGTAGTTAAAATATCTAGCTACCTACCTCTCTCAAAACAAAATGAAATTCTACTATTTCTCTTTCCTAAAAAGGCAGGGAAGAAAATTTAAGCAACACAGAGCCTCCACAGAGAACTACATTGCTTTTATTAATCCCCTTTTCCCATTACTCCATAAAAACTGTCAGTTTTCCGCTTTGCCACACAGGTTTTGGAAGCACTAAGCCTATAAAAAGGTAAAGACCCTCAATCAGCTAGCTAGTATGACTGTTATACTTCTATCAAAATTTGCCTTAGCTACAAAAGAAAACAGACTTGTAAACTATTTACATTTTCCTGTTTACTATATTTCCACCCAAAATGTCTAAAAAATATTACATAGGGCCTTTAAAAACTATGTCCAGATTACATGCACCTTAGTTTTTCAGTTATTTCTTGTAACTATAAAATAAATTCAAATTTGAACCCGCTATGATTAAATTTCTCACATATACATATTTCTTACACACTAATAATTCCCAAGTCCCTGAAGCTACCAGGAAAAAAAAAAGGTAAACACCTTTTTTTCTTATTCTTATCCATTATACAGGTAATAAAATAATACATATTATAATCACCCTGCAGGGATAGCTATATATCTTCAGACCAGCATCATAACAAATAATCAAATCAATAAAATCATTATTTAAGTACTTTGGGGCTCAGTCTCAGCCTGCAAAGTAGCAACATCCACATACAAAAAAAAAAAAAAGAACAAAAAAAGCAGAATAAGTAGTATAGATATTAATGACATTCTTTTAAGCAAATTAATAGTCATCTCTCTTCATCTTGAAATCTGCTATTAATCAACTCTCACCTTTTTTAGAAAAGACCTAACCTTTGGGCCTATGTGACTTTATATCTATCGTTCTGACTGCTTCTATTGCAACTTCTCATTTTATCTGTCTGCACTCCATCCTAGGACCTACCCACCTCTGAGAAGGATTGTTGAAAAGTTCCTAATAAGTCTTCCTGATTTCAACTCTACCCAAAAGAACAGCAACAGAAAAATCTTCCAAAATATTACAATTATTACAAATATTTCAGTAGGGGGCCTGTCTCATCCATTTTCCTGGTTTTTAAGACCTTTCATAAGCCAGTTTCACTAGTCGATTAACCAATATAAACTTCCATATAAGAAAAGTTTCCTAACAATTCCATAAACTATTTACCCTCATTTCCTGACCTTTGTTCATACTGTTCCTTTTACCTGAAAATCCTTTGTGAGCCTACTCAAATCCTACCCCACAACATCCTTCATGATATACCTCAATAGCCACATAATCTACCCACTCATCTCTCCATTTCTCTAATTCTTACATCTTTTATATTCACTGTATAATTTTACACACTATTCCCTAATTGTTTCTTATGAAAAATTGAGAACTCCATAAGGTAGGGGCCAAGACTTACACATAGTTTGCAAACCCCACAGCACCCAGCATTACTGTTGGCCAAGGTGAATAGCTAACTCTGCACTTCCCCAGCTTAGCTCCATAAACTGCAACTGGGCAAATAATTTCTTCTACTAATGTAAATTTCTGTCTTTCCCTAACCCAAAAGTTTTAACGTCAAAAATGTATTTTACATAACATCAAGGATAATAAAAGAAACATTACTATCATTTTGGAATGCACTCTAGCCCCTAAATGAAAACACAAGCTGGCTGGTACTCACTTGATACTGTCTGTGCAACTGACGTGGCAGTTGTTGTGGTAGAAGTGGTAGAGGATGGGGTAGATGATGATGTTGAAGTGGATACTGCAGGTGCTGGGCTACTGGTTGTAGGGGTGGATGCTCCTACTGCTTGTGCTTGCACTTGTGCCTGGGCCTGAGCTTGTGCTTGTGCTTGGGCCTGGGCCTGGGCCTGGGCTTGGGCTTGGGCCTGGGCCTGGGCCTGGGCCTGGGCCTGAGCTTGAGCCTGGGCCTGGGCTTGAGCTTGAGCTTGAGCTTGTGCCTGTGCCTGCGCCTGGGCTTGTGCCTGTGCCTGTGCCTGTGCCTGGGCTTGAGCCTGAACCTGCGCCTGGGCTGCAAGCATAGGTGTCAGTTCTGATTGCTGAATAACCTTAACTCCATCTGGCTTGGTCCATGCAGATTCACGTGTCCGAGCATTATAATAATAAACCTGCAGAGGAAGCAAAATCGCTGGTATCACAAAATCTGCCAACTATTTTTTAAAAATAATGCAACTATATTTTATCTTAAAAGGTATTTAAAGATAACTTAGAAAAGAGAAAGTATACCAAAACAGGCTAGTCAATAAAGGACTACACATAATTTCTTCCCCTCACTGCCCAATTTCCTATAATAAGGACACTGAACTTTTAACACACAAAAAGCAAAACCAATGTTACATTTTGTGCAGAAAGTTAATATAGCAGGCCTGAGACTACTATCCTTAGAAAAGCCCTGTTTACAAAGTTGGCGCTTGGCTGGAGAATGGGAACTTGGTTTTCAGGAAGTTTACCACTATTCCCTCACTAATAGGAATGGCTCACTGTGCCTAAGCCATCCATTCAATGCAGTTTATGCTGAAACATTTGCTTTCCTTCTGGGAGTCTGGAATTTTGGTATGTGCTAGGCAGATGGTACCTATGTGACCAGCCCCCAATAAAAACCCTTGACTCCAAGGCTCAGGCAAATTTCCCTGGTAGACAAAACATCACAGATGTGTCACCATTCCATACTGGAGGAATTAAACATGGTCCTATGTGATTCCACTGGGAAAGGACGCTTGGAAGCTTGTGCCTGGTTTCCTTTCAGACTTCACCCCAGGCGCCTTTTTTCTTCACTACTTTTGCTTTGAATCCTTACACTGTAATTAGTCTTAGCATGAGTATAAATATATGCTGAGTCCTGTGAATCCCACTAGTGAATCACCAAATCTGGGGATGGTCTTAGAAACCAGTGACATATTATTTAAAATATAAACTTCCAGAATCACAGGCAAATGTATGTTAGCACTCCAGTCAACTTTATACCTGCACAGAAGTCCAATCCAGTCCGCTTTTCCTAGAGTCCATCCCCATCCTTTGCTCCTTCTTAATTGATAAGGGTACTATCATTGATCTCAATCTGCCAGAACACTTAAGTTTTACTCTTCTGTCACCAAGGAGATAACTTAAACATACTTTATAATTTACCTTCCCATCTGGAGTTTTATTTTCAACCCATATCTCTTCAGTAGGAGGCAGTGCTGGAGTACCAGGAGCAGTCACAGGAGGCATTCCTGGTGGAAACATCATACCCGGAGGAGGAGGCATGGTTCCCATGGGTGGAGGCATGAAAGGTGGTCTCTGTTAATTCACAAGAAAAGTAATGGTCACTTGTTACCTTTTTTCCTTCAAATTATTACTGAATCCTACCCAAAAGTAAAGCACTGTAAGAGAAATAACTTTTATAGTCTATTCAAATACATTCACCTGTCGTGTAAGCAGTTTCTCTGTAACAAAAATGATTACTAAACAGATTAGAAAATACATCAAAATACTAACAGTAGTGAACTCTGGGGTATAGCACTATGGGTGAATTTCACTTTCTTCCTTACACTTTATCTGCATTTTTCACACACCAGGTACTGGATTACTTTTAAAAGGAAAAAATTGATTTTTATATCCTCTTTTAATAACAAGCACACCAATGCCTCCACATCTCACCCACAACAGGTAACAACACTATGAGAAACATTATTTCACAAAATAACGCCAGAATAACCAAAAAAAAAATTTTTTTTTTGATATACCTAACCCTTTATTCTTTTTTCCTACTCAAGAATATACATACATATATGTTTACTGGCAATATATGTCATTGAAAATAAATTTCCTCCACTTAAGATTTCATATTTCATTTCCCATAAAGGTGAATTACTAAAAACAATTCACAGAGCTAAAGGTAGGTTAAGAACTACCCTATATATTCCTAGTTGTATACGTATATTTTTCTATCACCATCAAAATTTGTTCTGAATTTTTATACTTATTACTGCTACATATTAATATATGATTGTTCTCTTTAATTCCCATTTTCCTATAAATTGAAACTATTTAAGAATATAAGTTTTTAAGGCAAAATCCATATATAATGTTGATACTGAAACCAACAAAGAAATGGCAACCTCTACATTCTTTACCTGGAGGTGTGGTGGGCCCATAGGTGGAGGTATCCCTCCTGGAGGAGGCATTGGTGGCATATTAGGATCAAAAGGAGGACGTCCGAAGGGGGGCCGAGGTGGCGGAGGAGGGCCTCGCATCATACCAAAAGGTGGAGGAGGTCGCATGAGAGGTGGTGGGCCTCGCATCACTGCATTTGGTGGGGGAGCTGGGCCTCGGAACCTCAAGGCCTGTTGCTGAGCCATCCTGTGCAGGAAAGCAATTAATAAGCTTTTCTTTCTCAAAATTACAAAAACGTAACTACAGATTGCTAATTACATCAAATTTAAAAAGCCTTTAAGTCCACGTGGAATTGGAACATCATCATTTTGCAAACCATCATGGTAAAAACTGGATCAGTAAGAATGATTAATGGATGCTGACTCTAGGGGGAAATCTGGATGAGAGGGATATCTGGATGGTCTTAAAATGTCTCCCCACATGCTGCTTAGAGTTGCAAGGGAGGATGAAAAATAACATAAGAGGGAGATTGGGCAATACCTTGACCAGGTGATCAAAACTAATATCATCTAAGAAAGATAGATAACATGTGACTGAGAGAGACACAACATCACCTATTTCAGCCAGGAATCTATAACCTCAATTAATAATGAGGAACTATTAGATAAACACAAAATGAGAAATGTTCTATTAAAAGAGGGCAAGCTTCATTCTTCAGAAATGTAAATGTTGTACATAAAAGACAAAAGCGGGCTGTGGAAACACTGCAGATTAAAGAGGGCTAAGGAGACATGGCAACACAATACTAACTCTAGCCTAGATTCTGTACTTAAGGGAAAAAATGCTATAAAGGACATTATTGTATCAATTGACAACACTGGAATACGGGCAATAAGGTGTTGCATCGCTGTAAATTTATGAAGCTGATAACAGGGCTGTAGTTAAGTATAATAATATATATATCTCTTTTACCCTCAAATGGTTCAGAGTAACAAAGAACATGCCTGAGTTCAAGTAAATAACAAAGCAAAGGAAAGGAGGTAAAAAAATTAACACTAAGTGTTCTACCTTTATTTTTACAACTTCCTTTAAGAGTGAAATTACTTCTAAATACAATGTTTTTGGGGGGAGGAGGGGGAAGAGCTGAAGAGATCACTAATATTCTCTATCTAAAGGGAAGCATTTCCCTGCACTGCACCGTGACCCACCCCTCATTCTCTAGCTAAATTCCCTAGTGTATTTTCTCCATGACATTCAAGCAAGTAAGTAACATCACACAAGATAGTTTTTTATCTATCTCTTCCCCCAAGTGCTTTTTCAAAAAAATTATTTACCCTTAAAAGGACTTACTATGTGCCAGGCAGTGCTCTAAGCTCTTTTCAAATATTAAGTCATTTAATTATCATAACAACCCTATGAGACGGATACTATTATTAACCTCATTTTACAGATGAGAAACTAAAAGCACATAGACATTAATTTGCCCAAGGTCACACAGCTGGTTCAGTGGTAAAGCCAGAATTCAAATGTAGGCAAATGGGTCCTAAACACTATGGTGTCATGTAACCCCCTTCAGAGTTGGAACTCTATTCACTCTTCTATGTGCAGCACATAGTTAGGTCTGTCCGGAGTAGAGCTTAATAAATATTTGTTGCATGAACCAATGAATACCTAAGTGATACTGTACATAAGCTACCTTACAAGTAGAGTATGCAAAAATACTATAAAAATTATTTTACTACAATTTGCCATAGTCAATTTACTGAGCACCTATCATGGTCTTCCCAGTAGCTATTATAAATCTCTACATTATACATGAAATCTACATTTTTGTCCTTAAGAGAGGATTAACAATTATATTCTTTACGTATATATGAAAAGTCATTCTTATAATCTCTCTTCACAAAGCTCTTTTGACTTTCTTACATTTTTTAACCCTGTTTATGATTACCCTTTGGACATTGTCCATGTGGTAGTTCAATTCTGACACACACAAAAATCCTAATAAAGAACCAATTGGCCTTCTAAGAGAACACTAGGATTTGTAAACAAGTCCAGAACTACTATACCAAATATATTTAACCAAATTTGCAAATGATCCTACACTCTGAAGGTTAGGATACATGAATTAAAAATGGTGACAAAGCTATGCTATCAACTCTAAGTGAATCAATGTATGGTATATTCATGTATTGAAACAACACACTGTACCCCTCAAATATGTACAAATAAATGTTAAAAAAAGATTTTTAAAAATTTGAGTTAAAAATGGTGACTGCAAAAAGGAATATTGATTGCATCGCAGTAATCAGAAAGTCTTTTTCAAATTATATGCATTCCCAAAAGACAGAGGGCCACTGTTACTGAAGGAATGTCTTAACCCTTAAGGCAGAAAAAAAAGTTAACCACCAAGGAAAGATATTGTTTCAGCTTTGAATTAATAATGTATCTTAATCTTAGATTTCCTTTTAGTCTGCCTCTACTTTTTCAAAAAATCTTTTCCAAAATGTCTTTCTTTGGAATTTTATACTTCCTGGTTATAGCTTGAGGGTAAGCGTTTAGGCTCTAGAATCAGCAAAAAAAAAGTCATATCAGGGCTCTGCCTTTTGCTGTCAACCTAGTTACATAATTTCTAGGTCTGAGTTTCCTCAGATATAAATGAGTGGGGAATAGAAATAAAAGCTACCTCATATCTCTGTTCAATGAGATGATCCCCACAAAACATTTAAGATAGTACCTGTACACAGGAAACTACTCTATCTATCATTACATTTATTCTCCCACAAAACCTAGCAAAGTGCTTTACCTGTAAAAGACACTTGGTTGTTAATTTAACTAAGACTGAATGGCTTTCAAAAGTCTGCCACTAAGATGGTAACAAAATTTACATAATTTTCCCTTCAACAGCCTGAAGTTGCCATTTTTGGATGTCAGTTAGGTGTAGAACATGTGCTGAGCTCTTTACATACATTGCTTCATCACAACCACCTCACCAGAACATGCAGTGAGGATTAAATGAGCTAATAAAGTACTTGGAGCTGCACCTAGCACATAAGTGCTATACAGGCATTAGCTATTATCACTATTGCTATTAACTTTAGCACAGGAATAGTACTGTGAGTGTTAAATGGTATTAATATTAGTATTATATTAGCTATTATTACTATAAATATTATTATCTGTGTAACGTGGCCCTTGTTAACCTTTCCACAGACTCTAGCCTTTCTCATCATCAAATACTTCAAGTTCATTACTTTGAAGCCTTTGTACTTGTTCCTCTGCCTGGCATGTTCTTCTCCAGATCTTTACATGATTGGCTCATTCTCATTAGTCAGCCTCAGCTCAAATGTCACCTCAAACTGCTTCCCTACCTCTAACCTCTCCCAACCCCTCTCTGGCTCATTACCCAATTTGAGTTTTCAATTATGATAAGTGTTACAAAGAAATCTCTCATTTATTTGTGTACTTTTGTGTTATCTTTATTTACTAGTATATAGCTCCTTTAGTATACTGCTGTACCACATTACTGTTTTAATAATGATAGCACCGGGCAGTTCCTATATGCTAGGCACAATTATATGGACATTATCTATACTAACAACCCAATGAGGTAAGTTTGACACCATTTTTACAGAGGAAACAATAGCGCAGAAAAATAACTTTAAGACAGCTAGTCAGTGATAGCATAAAGGTATTCTTATTTCCATTTTACAGGTGAAGAAACTTAGATTGCAAGTACTTAGGTGCAAGTATTAATAAGTAAACAAAGGTCCCAGGTACAGGATCTATACAAATATGATTCTAAAAGTTACTTTAGTGGCCTTGAGCCATAAAGGGATTGATGGCATTTGTATCTCTGAATTTTCTGGTCATTGCAGGTGATTTGCATTCCTTCCAATTACAACCCTTTTGGAAAACAAAAGCATACTGGCATGAACAGAAACAACCAAAAAAAAAATAATAATAATAATTCCACAAGAACACCATGAAAATATAAATGTATTTTTCTAGAAGTACTCTACCCAGATATGCAATCTCCCCAATGGTGAAGACAAGACTGCAAATAATTTAATTAGAGGGGCAGAAATGGAAAGATGCCACAGATATATGGAGGCAAACTATATGTCTAAACTGTGAATGAGAGATGTAAGTTTTAAGTCCAGACCCTGCTGACAACTACCCAGTGACTCTGTATAAGTCACTTCACACTTGCAGGCTGATTTCCTATTTGATGTGGTTGGTTTAGTTTAGAATTTAGATCAGTCTTAATTACACTGGAAGTTCCTGAGGACAAAGGCATCTTTTTTGGTCTGGTTCAGGGCTCTACTGCCAGCACCTAGGTCAGTAACTGTAACACAGCACACAATTAAATGTCAGCCCAATAAGCTGACATCTCTAAATCTCCTATCTTCATTTATTTACCGTGTATCTTCATTTATTTACCAGATATCGGACACACCATGAAATTCATTCAGTATACAAAATACAAAACTAAGCCCCATCTTCTGCCATCAAAGAGGCCATATAAACAGCTAATTTCTCATAAATCATAAGAAATGCTAAAGCTCTGTACAATACACTCTGCAAGCAACTTCCAACCCAAGAGGCTAAAGGATGAAATATTTGCAACAGAGCAAATAAAATTAATTTGCAAATTAAAGCCCTATTCAAATAAGTTTTGCAACAATATCTAGCCTATTAATAAAGTCTAAAAAGCTACTCATCGTACAGCTGAAGAAAGATACTCTTTAAATGCAAAATGTTTCCCAACAAATCCATCTGAGACTCATTAAGTAACTCCTTTTGAGATCAGAATCAGTAATAAAATTTCCATCACTAATATTGAAAGACCCTAACAATGCACTTTGGTCACTCATTACTAAAGTATACATATGATTTGAGATTCATCTACGAAATAAGACAAAATTTTATTCCTGCCAAAGTAGAAATAAAATTTTCAGAATCTTTAAAAAATTATTTTCTCCTAAAACCATGAATGACAATACCCATTTCCTTCTACAACTTCATCTTAAGCTCTAGACAACATTAGAGTCCTGATAATCTATACTGCTTTTATTCATTTTCAAATGCTGATAGTGGCACAATTCAGAGTGGGAGGTGAACATCTGAAATGACATTTTTCCCATCCAGAAAGAAATATGTACCGAATATACATAAAACATAAGTACCTCTTTTTTCCTCTAAAAAACCACTCACAAAAAAAATTTTTTGGTCACTCGTATTTTAATAATTTTAAGTAGGCAAAAATTAAGTAGGAATTTTTACAAATTCCACAGGCATTGAGGTTCCAGGGGGAAAAAGGTCACTGCACTCCTTAGGGCAATGGCCTAAGCAGACGAATGGAATACTGATCCAGATTGCATGCAGGCTCTGGAGCCTGGCTGCCCGGGTTCAAGTCGCTTCCTGGAGCCACAATTCCACCTATGCGATCTTGTTCTACCGACTCAAGCTCTATTAGGCTCAGTTTCCTCACCCGTAAGGCGGGCGAATAACTTAACTAAGGATGCCTCTGGTCTGTGGCCTACAATATGAGAATGGCTCCTGCTCCAAAGGTGAGAATTAAATGAAACAACCCTAAGTAAAGGCTTAAAGGCACATAGTAAGCGCCTAACTAACGGATGCTGCTATTGCTGTTAACAACTACGGAAATGAGGAATAAAGGAATGAGAGAAAGGAAAAAAAAGCCACGCGAAGTTAAGAAAGGCAAGTGACCAAGTGATGTGGCAGACCTGAAAAAAGGGCAAACGTGGGGACCCCAAAGCGCCGCGGGGGGCTTGAAGGAGGCTGGGCTAGGGTGGCGAGGGCTCCCGGGGAGTTCAACGCGAAGTGGAGGGGCGCCAATGAGGAATCCAGGCCCGCGGCGGAACGGAGCCAGGAGGAAGGCTGAGGTCGCTGAGGCGGAGGTGGCACGCGGCTGAGGCGGGGCCCCAAGGCGGGAGCGCCGGGCCCGGACCGCGAGGAGCGGCGGGGCGCCGAGAAAGCCGCAAGGAGCGCCCTGAGAATTCGCAGGAGACCGCGGCCCCGGCCCAGCCCGGTTCTCTCATTCAAGCCGCCTTCCCCTTCCCCCTTCTCCAATCCCATGTGGTCCTGACCCCAAGCCGCCGCGGCTCCGCTGCCCATCGTCCTCCCAGGAGCTCTGCACAGCAGGCCTAGCCCCTGGGACTCCAGCGCGCCGAAATATGTCCCATGTGGTCCTGACCCCAAGCCGCCGCGGCTCCGCTGCCCATCGTCCTCCCAGGAGCTCCGCACAGCAGGCCTAGCCCCTGGGACTCCAGCGCGCCGAAATATAAGGGAGGACGACGCCCCTTACCTGAGCTCCCCCGGATTGAACCGCTCACCGTCTCCCCCGTCCCCGCCACGCTCCGCCATTACAGAGGGCCGCGTTCATCCACCCGCCGACCGGGCGTTCCTTATTGGCCGGAAGGATCGTCAATCCCGTGCGAGGGAGGCGGAGATAACAGAGACCTATGAGGTGATTGGTGAAATTTTCCATCAATCCTGGAGTTGAGGGCGGTATCTGCCTTACTATTGGGCAAAGGGCCCGCCGACTTTGAAAGTGGTATGGAGACAGCTACGTGATTGGTCGCTCAAAGGCTTTATGGGAAATTAGACTTCGGCAACGAAGAACAGCCGGCGCCCTCTCGAGGTAAGGAAAACTGGGTCCTCCCGCGTTAGGCCCAGCTTGCGTGGCCACGTGTCTGCCGGCTCCCAGGAGAGCCAATTGTGGAGCCATATTGGCCACTAGGAGCTCAGGCCGAGACCATTTTCATTGGTTGAGCCAATCAAAATCGACCTGGGTCTAGACTACACCAATCACAGAGTTGCTGTGGGAAGGAACTATTTCCCAGGTTTACAATAACAGGAGTCTTATGTCAGCACTCTGCTCTATATCCATGTTATCAATAACAGGCATGCCTCAAATTTCCAGTACATGCATTTTAGGGGGACCTATTCAATTCATAGCAACATGCCATAGGGGCCTCTCCATAGGGCTGATCACAACATAGCAGTGTCCTCCCAGCATGAGCAATCTGAGAAAGAGAGAGAATGCCCACGCTGGAAGCCACAAACTTCATAACCTAACATTGGAAGTGAAATTCTATCACTTCTGTCGGCATTCTGTTCATTAGAAGCAAGTCAGTAAATCCAGACCACAATCAAAGGGAGGAAATTACATGAGGGCTGAATAACCACACTATCTTTCTGGTCTCAATGTACACATTACTTCCTCCAGGAATCATTCGTCAAATAGAAAATTTGACATCCTGCCACCCCCATCTAAGTAGTTTCCCCTGTAAGATTCTTCTCCTATAGCACCCTATATGTCTTTGTAACATTTCAACCACTTGTTACTACATATTGTAACATTGAACAATATGTTTTACATATTTTATCTTATTTCTTTTCCTGCCAACTCACTTTATTGTTTTTAATGCTGAAGTGTATATTTTAAAATAAATTATAGATATCATAACATTCTACCCCTAAATATTTCTGTATGTATCTCTTAAAAAAAAAAAGCCCACAGTTTTCTATATAACAAAAGATAACATTTTCACACCCATCAAAATTAACAACATATTCACATTTCCCCAACTGTCCACAAGATGTCCTTTCGAGCTGGTTTGGCCAAATACGGATCTCATTCACAACCAAACAATGTGTCTTGTTGCTGTGTCTCTTAAGACACTTTTAACCTTAGAACAACAGTCCCTTTTATCATGATGCTGACTTGCTGAGGACCAGGCCAGTTTCACCTTTGGATCTGTCTGATTGCTTCCTCTAACCCTTGTATTTCCTGTAAGCAGGAAGTTAGATCTGAAGATTTGGTCAGATTTAAATTAAACATTTTTATCAAGAGAACTTCATAGGCAGTGTTGTGTATTTCTGTTGTATCACATCAGGAGACACATGAATACCTACCTGGTTGTCCCACCCTTAGCAATGCTAAGATTGACATGGGTTTAAAGGTGATCTCTGCTCAACCCTTCTATGTAACCAGAATATTATCTGCATGATATTACTTTGACTTCATACAAATGTCCGATTCCCTATGAAAAGGGTGACCCTGTAATTTGCCATCTAAACCATCACATCTGAAACTGAAAGGGGTACTATTAATAAGTACATTTGGATAACAGTTATAAATTAGGAACATCTCAGGCAAAATGGGATGGTCAACATACCTGTCAACCATTAACCTAGTGGTTTAATGGTTTTATTCTTCCTGAATCAATACTTTCCTTAGGGGTGACAAACTAATGATTTTCTAATTATATATTACTTTCTACATTTACTAGCTGATAGTCTTCTATAAATTACAGAGTTCCTTCAACAACACAGGCTATTTAGTTATCCTGAAGTACCGGACCAGAACTGGCAACGGGATCGCAGTCCTCAGTGCTGCACCTGCACCTCGCTCAGCCAGTGAGCGGGAACCGGTCTGTATGTGGGATCTGAACCCTCGGCGGGAGCGCCGCTGCGCTCCCAAGCGGCGCACTGTAGCAGTGCGC
Source organism: Galeopterus variegatus (assembly GCF_000696425.1). NCBI lineage: Eukaryota > Metazoa > Chordata > Mammalia > Dermoptera > Cynocephalidae > Galeopterus > Galeopterus variegatus. Next base: position 150,997 of record NW_007726573.1, read on the forward strand.
CACCGGGCCGGCCCAGACTCATGGATTTTCAATAGATTAAATATGTCTCAATCAACTACAATCATTTTGATGCTCAAATTTCCATACATTATCTATTTACTATTCACAACAATCATCTCAATAAGATATCACTACTGTCACCTTTTCACATATGAGTAAACTGAGACAAAGAGAAATAAAGTAACTAAGTAAATAAGAAATTAGGTAAATAAGGTTACTCAGATAGTAACTTCAAAGTCCAGTTGAATATAGACTCTAAGAGAATAGGGAATGTGTTCATGCTTTTTAGTCACTGTTTCCCCTGAATGTAGCTCAGAACCAATCAATAAATAAGTCAGTGAGTAAATTAATTAATCGATTATTATTTCCAGTTGACACCAAAAATATTCTAATACCTACTGAAGACTTTCAGATGAAATAGTGTAATATCTGGGATTAGCTTCAAAATAAACAAGGGTAGGGCCGGCCTGGTGGCGCACTCGGTAGAGGGCGGCACTCCCGCCAAGGGTTCGGATCCCATATAGAGACCGGTCCGCTCACTGGTTGAGCGCAGTGCGGGCGCAACACCGAGGGTTGCGATCCCGTTGCCGGTCGCGGTACGGGCGCAACACCGAGGGTTGCGATCCCGTTACTGGTCACGAAAAAAGACAAAAAAAGGAAAAAAAAGTAAAAAAAATAAACAAGGGTAGGGGACAGGAAGGTGGGGAGAGAGTGTGAGGTGGGGGAGGTTGTTTAGATGAAGAAAAGGCATAGTCGTACCGTGGTAATTGTTGAAGTTGGGTGATGGGTAGATGAGGGTTTATGATACTACATTCTCTATTTTTTAATATTTGAAGTTTTCCAATAATAAAGAAAATATTTTAGGCCCTTGTATTAGTCCATTTCCATTGCTTATAATAAAATACATGGAACTGGGTATTTTATAAGGAAAATAAAATTTATTTCCTTACAGTTTCTGAGGCTGGGAGGTCCAAAGTCCATCTGGTGGTGGCAACAGTGACCACATTGCAAGATAGTGGAAGCAGACAGAGGAGAGAAAGACAGTTCTTCATGCACTGTCCTTTTAAAGCCATTAGAACCACGCCCCTGACAACCATTTTTAATCCATTCACCACAGCATGGTCCTACAATCTAATCACCTCTTCAAGGCTCTACCTTTCAACCCAAATAATAGGATTTCCCACCCTCTTAGCAGTCACAGTGGGGACCAAGTTTCTAATACATAAAACCTGGGAGACACAACTCAAGCCTCAGTGAGTTTTGGGGGGACATAATTCAATCCACTACAGCCCTTGAAACATTAAAATGTAAAGCACTGCATAAAAGTATTTGTATTAGTCAGGGTTCTCCAGAGACAGAACCAATAGGATATGTATATAAATATATGAAAGGGATATATTAGGGGAATTGGCTCACACAGTTGTGAAGGCTGATGAGTCCCATGACAAGCCGTGTACAGACTGGATGCTGGTGGTATGGTTCAGTCCAAGTCTGAAGGCCTCAGAACCAGGGAAGATGATGGTGCAATTGGTGTAAAAAGCTGAAGAGTCTCGAGTTCTGATGTCCATGAACAGAATAGAAGACTATCCCAGCTCATGTGGACAGAGTGAGTGATTAGCCTTTTCCTCCATTTTTTGCTCTCTCTAGCTCCCAGAAGATTGGATGGTTCCCACCCATATTGACGGCAGATATTTTCCATCCAGTCCACTCAGGTCTACACACTAATCTCTTCTGGAAACACCCTTATGGGCACACCTAAAAAGATAGCTTTATCAGGTTTCTTGGCATTCTTCAATCTAATCAAGTTGACACCTAGAATTAACCATGACAGTCTACCCCTTGCAACTTGATGTCCATACTTATCTCATTAAAACTTACTTACTCTTCAAATGGGACAATAATGTAATAGTTCTGTGTAACATGATGCAACTATCTTGCACACAACTGAAAATGCATTAATCCTTTTTCTAGAATAGAAGGTAAAGTCCTTAGATGGTATTTACCCTTCTCCCGATATCCCATAGTTTAAATGCAAATACCATGATGTGAAGTTAGCAATATTTAAAAACTGATATAAAGCCAATAAGTCTTATGGAATATTATAAAGAATAAGAAGAACAAAAACAAAGATAATTGCTTAATATATGAATACACACACACACACACATACACATATTCTTAACACAATAGGGTGTACAATTAAAATCTTCATTTCTGTAACTGGTCATGTGGTTAAAGCTGGTATTTATAACTACCTTTTTCTACTACTCATTCTGTATTCCCTTTGCTTTCAGTGAGCACCTCAGCTGGTCATGGTTCTTCACCCAGTGGAGTGACACAAACCTTTATCCCTGAAGAGTCTGGGCCATTTTTAGTCTTGCTTGGATTGGGTCGTTGTAACTTTCCATTGACCTTAATCACAGGGCATGGTAGTACTAAGAGATGCCCCAACGTATCTCCTTTATTCCAGATATAATCTTCCTTACCTCCATTGTGGAGTAGTAGTTCAACTTCCCCCTGGTAGTCTGGGTCAGTCACCCCAGCCAACATTGCAACTCTTTTCTCAGCCTGTTGACTCAGAGGCATGAGGATCCCCAAGTGGCCAGGTGGCAGCCTTAACTTCCAGTTCAATGGAATCATTTTTGTGTTTCCTAATGGAAGCATCTCTCCCTCTTGGAACCAAGACCTCAAGACCAGCAGAGCATAAAGTCTTGGGGACAGGAAGCAAAAATTTTGCCAGTGGGTCACTAGGGGTAATGGTGAGTGGTGCCACTTCCGTTTCTACCCCTTGATTCCTGGACCCATGAATCTTGGCTATGGGAGAAAGAATACCACATATTGGGCACTGATTTAGAGCATATACAGCCTTCTGGAGACTCTTTCCCCAGCCCTACAGGGTACTGTTACCTAGCCGGCACTGTTACTGTGACTTCAAAAGGCCGTTCCACTGTTCTATCAGACCAGCTGCTTCAGGATGATGGGGAACATGGTAAGACCAGTGAATTCCTTGAGCATAAGCCTATTGCCACATTTCTTTGGCTGTGAAGTGAGTTCCTTGGTCAGAAGCAATGCTATGTGGAATACTGTGATGGTGAATAAGGCATTCTATGAATCCACAGATAGTACTTTTGGCAGAAGCATTTCATGCCAGGAAGGCAAATCCATATCCAGAGTGTCTATTCCAGTAAGGACAAAACACTGCTCCTTCCACGATGGAAGTGGTCTAATGTAATCAACCTGCAACCAGGTAGCAGCTGATCACCCCAGGTAATGGTGCCATATCAGGGTCTCAGTGTTAGTCTCTGCTGCTGGCAGATTGGGCACTCAGTGGTTGCCATAGCCAAGTCGGCCTTGGTGAGTGTAAATCCATGTTGTTGAGCCCATGTGTAACCTCCATCCCTGTCACCATGGCCACTTTGCTCATGAGCCCACTGGGCAATGACAGGGGTGGCTGGAGAAATAGGCTGACTAGTATCCACAGAACAGGTCATCCTGTCCACCTGATTATTAAAGTCCTCCTCTGCTAAGGTCACCTTTTGATGGGCATTCACATGGGTAACAAATATATTCACATCCTTTGCCTACTTAGAGAGGTCCATCCACATACCTTTTGCCCAAATTTCCATCTCACCAATTTTCCAATCATGTTCCTGCCATGTCTGTGACCAACTGGCCAAACCTTTGGCTACAGCCTATGAATCAGTATATAATCGCACATCTGGCCATTTCTCCTTCCAAGCAAAGTGCACAACCAGGTACACTGCCCAAAGTCCTGCCTATTGAGAAGATTTCCCCTCACCACTGCCCTTCAGGGATGTCCCAGAAAGGGGCTACAGTGCCGCAGCTGTTCACATTCGGGTGGTGCCTGCGTATCGTGCAGAACCATCTGTAAACCAGGCCCTAGTCTTCTCTTCCTCTGTCAGCTTATCATAGGGAACTGCCCATGAGGCCATAGATGCAGGCTGGGATAGAGAAAGCAGTGTAGCAGGAGTACAAACCATGGCATATGGGCCACTTCCTCATGGAACTTACTTGTGCCTTCAGGACCTGCTTGGGTCCAATCACATATATACCACTTCCATTTGATGATGGAGTGCTGCTGTGCACACCCAACCTTATGGCTTGCTGGGTCAGATAACATCCAGTCCATGAGGGGAGATCAGGCTGCATGGTAACTTGGTGGACCATAGTCAATTGTTCAGTTTCTACTAAGGCCCAATAGCAGGCCAAGAGCTGTTTCTCAAAAGAAGGGCCATTACCTGTGGATGATGGCAGGGACTTACTCCAAAATCCTAAGGGTCTCTGCTGTGATTTACCTATGGGGGCCTGCCAAAGTCTCCAAACAGCATCCCTATCTGATACTGACCTCAAGTACCATTAGGTCTGCTGGATCATATGGCCCATGGGGCATAGCAGCTTGCACAACAGCCTGAATCTGTTGCAGAGCCTTCTGTTCTGAGTGCCACTCAAAACTAGCAGCTTTTTGGGTCACTCAGAGATGGGCTGGAGTGACACAGTATTTAAACTGATACACACACAAAAAATCTGCTTACATTATTAGTCTATAGTCTGACAGCAGATAAGAAAATAAAGATGAATCATGATACCAACTATCCCAACAAAAGCTAAATTTGATACATAAAGAATAAGAGTATCAGGGGGATGGCTGGTTAGCTCAGTTGGGTAGAGCACAGAGTTATAACACCAAGGTCAAAGGTTCAGATTCCCAGACCAGCCAGCCACCAAAAAAATAAAAATAAAAATAATTTTAAAAAATTTTTTAAAAGAATAAGAGCATCCTTAGAAAGGAGATTAAAATAACACAAATCTCATGTTTGACTTTTTGTTGGAAAGCTGACAAGAATGGTAAATGTAATTTTAAGATGCCAAAACTTATAGAAAATCTCATGACTACAAAAGGGAGGGAGAAAAAACTTGTGAATCTATCTTTGAGAAGAAAGGATAGCTA